>NW_028127395.1:0-16000 GCF_965231255.1 Vanellus vanellus
TTTTCACTTTTGGCGGTGTTTGGAGCAAAAAAGGCAAAGGTCCACCTCCTGCTGCCACAGCAAAGGTGCCAGCGCGGAAAAGTGATGCTGGTCCTCACTGCCTCCTGGAACCCCTTCAAATGCCACAGATAATTTGGCCCTCTCTGCTTTCCTGCCGACTCTAGCCTCAAAAGCACCTTTTTTCACTCTAAGATGCCTCCGGAGCAAAAAAGACAAACGTCCAGCTTTTGCTGCCACAGCAAAGGTGGCAGCGGGGAAAAGTGATGCTGGTCCTCACTGCCTCCTGGAACCCCTTCAAATGCCCCAGACAATTTGGCCCTCTCTGCTTTCCTGCCGACTCTAGCCTCATAAGCACCTTTTTTCACTCTAAAAGGCCTCCGGAGCAAAAAAGACAAACGTCCAGCTTTTGCTGCCACAGCAAAGGGGCCAGCGCGGAAAAGTGATGCTGGTCCTCACTACCTCCTGGAACCCCTTCAAATGCCCCAGACAATTTGGCCTTCTCTGCTTTCCTGCCGACTCTAGCCTCAAAAGCACCTTTTTTCACTCTCGGCAGCCTCCGGAGCAAGAAAGACAAACGTCCAGCTTTTGCTGCCACAGCAAATGTGCCAGCGGGGAAAAGTGATGCTGGTCCTCACTGCCTCCTGGAACCCCTTCAAATGCCCCAGACAATTTGGCCCTCTCTGATTTCCTGCCGACTCTAGCCTCAAAAGCACCTTTTTTCACTTTTGGCGGTGTTTGGAGCAATAAAGGCAAACATCCATCTTTTGCTGCCACAGCAAAGGTGCCAGCGCGGAAAAGTGATGCTGGTCTTCACTGCCTCCTGGAACCCCTTCTAATGCCCCAGACAATTTGGCCCTCTCTGCTTTCCTGCCGACTCTAGCCTCAAAAGCACCTTTTTTCACTCTAAGAGGCCTCCGGAGCAAAAAAGACAAACGTCCAGCTTTTGCTGCCACAGCAAAGGGGCCAGCGCAGAAAAGTGATGCTGGTCCTCACTGCCTCCTCGAACACCTTCAAATGCCCCAGACAATTTGGCCCTCTCTGCTTTCCTGCCGACTCTAGCCTCAAAAGCACCTTTTTTCACTCTCGGCAGCCTCCAGAGCAAAAAAGGAAAACGTCCAGCTTTTGCTGCCACAGCAAAAGTGCCAGCGCGGAAAAGTGATGCTGGTCCTCACTGCCTCCTGGAACCCCTTCAAATGCCCCAGACAATTTGGCCCTCTCTGCTTTCCTGCCGAATCTAGCCTCAAAAGCACCTTTTTTCACTTTTGGCGGTGTATGGACCAAAAAAGGCAAAGGTCCACCTCCTGCTGCCACAGCAAAGGTGCCAGCGCGAAAAAGTGATGCTGGTCCTCACTGCCTCCTGGAACCCCTTCAAATGCCACAGACAATTTGGCCCTCTCTGCTTTCCTGCGCACTCTAGCCTCAAAGGCACCTTTTTTCACTCTAAGAGACCTCTGGAGCAAAAAAGACAAACGTCCAGCTTTTGCTGCCACAGCAAAAGTGCCAGCGCGGAAAAGTGATGCTGGTCCTCACTGCCTCCTGGAACCCCTTCAAATGCCACAGACAATTTGGCCCTCTCTGCTTTCCTGCTGACTCTAGCCTCAAAAGCACCTTTTTTCACTTTTGGCGGTGTTTGGAGCAAAAAAGGCAAACATCCAGCCTTTGCTGCCACAGCAAAGGTGCCAGCGCGGAAAAGTGATGCTGGTCCTCACTGCCTCCTGGAACCCCTTCAAATGCCCCAGACAATTTGGCCCTCTCTGCTTTCCTGCGGACTCCATCCTCAAAAGCACCTTTTTTTACTCTAAGAGGCCTCTGGAGCAAAAAAGACAAACGTCCAGCTTTTGCTGCCACAGCAAAGGTGCCAGCGCAGAAAAGTGATGCTGGTCCTCACTGCCTCCTGGAACCCCTTCAAATGCCCCAGACAATTTGGCCCTCTCTGCTTTCCTGCCTACTCTAGCCTCAAAAGCACCTTTTTTCACTCTCGGCAGCCTCCAGAGCAAAAAAGACTAACGTCCAGCTTTTGCTGCCACAGCAAATGTGCCAGCGCGGAAAAGTGATGCTGGTCCTCACTGCCTCCTGGAACCCCTTCAAATGCCCCAGACAATTTGGCCTTCTCTGCTTTCCTGCCGACTCTAGCCTCAAAAGCACCTTTTTTCACTTTTGGCAGTGTTTGGAGCAAAAAAGGCAAAGGTCCACCTCCTGCTGCCACAGCAAAGGTGCCAGCGCAGAAAAGTGATGCTGGTCCTCACTGCCTCCTGGAACCCCTTCAAATGCCACAGATAATTTGGCCCTCTCTGCTTTCCTGCCGACTCTAGCCTCAAAAGCACCTTTTTTCACTCTAAGAGGCCTACGGAGCAAAAAAGACAAACGTCCAGCTTTTGCTGCCACAGCAAAGGGGCCAGCGCAGAAAAGTGATGCTGGTCCTCACTGCCTCCTGGAACCCCTTCAAATGCCCCAGACAATTTGGCCCTCTCTGCTTTCCTGCCGACTCTAGCCTCATAAGCACCTTTTTTCACTCTAAAAGGCCTCCGGAGCAAAAAAGACAAACGTCCAGCTTTTGCTGCCACAGCAAAGGGGCCAGCGCGGAAAAGTGATGCTGGTCCTCACTGCCTCCTCGAACACCTTCAAATGCCCCAGACAATTTGGCCTTCTCTGCTTTCCTGCCGACTCTAGCCTCAAAAGCACCTTTTTTCACTCTCGGCAGCCTCCGGAGCAAGAAAGACAAACGTCCAGCTTTTGCTGCCACAGCAAATGTGCCAGCGGGGAAAAGTGATGCTGGTCCTCACTGCCTCCTGGAACCCCTTCAAATGCCCCAGACAATTTGGCCCTCTCTGATTTCCTGCCGACTCTAGCCTCAAAAGCACCTTTTTTCACTTTTGGCGGTGTTTGGAGCAATAAAGGCAAACATGCAGCTTTTGCTGCCACAGCAAAGGTGCCAGCGCGGAAAAGTGATGCTGGTCTTCACTGCCTCCTGGAACCCCTTCTAATGCCCCAGACAATTTGGCCCTCTCTGCTTTCCTGCCGACTCTAGCCTCAAAAGCACCTTTTTTCACTCTAAGAG
The DNA here is from genome assembly GCF_965231255.1 of Vanellus vanellus. NCBI lineage: Eukaryota > Metazoa > Chordata > Aves > Charadriiformes > Charadriidae > Vanellus > Vanellus vanellus. The sequence continues at coordinate 3,059 of NW_028127395.1, forward strand.
GCCTCCGGAGCAAAAAAGACAAACGTCCAGCTTTTGCTGCCACAGCAAAGGGGCCAGCGCAGAAAAGTGATGCTGGTCCTCACTGCCTCCTGGAACCCCTTCAAATGCCCCAGACAATTTGGCCCTCTCTGCTTTCCTGCCGACTCTAGCCTCAAAAGCACCTTTTTTCACTCTCGGCAGCCTCCAGAGCAAAAAAGGAAAACGTCCAGCTTTTGCTGCCACAGCAAAAGTGCCAGCGCGGAAAAGTGATGCTGGTCCTCACTGCCTCCTGGAACCCCTTCAAATGCCCCAGACAATTTGGCCCTCTCTGCTTTCCTGCCGAATCTAGCCTCAAAAGCACCTTTTTTCACTTTTGGCGGTGTATGGAGCAAAAAAGGCAAAGGTCCACCTCCTGCTGCCACAGCAAAGGTGCCAGCGCGAAAAAGTGATGCTGGTCCTCACTGCCTCCTGGAACCCCTTCAAATGCCACAGACAATTTGGCCCTCTCTGCTTTCCTGCGCACTCTAGCCTCAAAGGCACCTTTTTTCACTCTAAGAGACCTCTGGAGCAAAAAAGACAAACGTCCAGCTTTTGCTGCCACAGCAAAAGTGCCAGCGCGGAAAAGTGATGCTGGTCCTCACTGCCTCCTGGAACCCCTTCAAATGCCACAGACAATTTGGCCCTCTCTGCTTTCCTGCCGACTCTAGCCTCAAAAGCACCTTTTTTCACTTTTGGCTGTGTACGGAGCAAAAAAGGCAAAGGTCCACCTCCTGCTGCCACAGCAAAGGTGCCAGCGCAGAAAAGTGATGCTGGTCCTCACTGCCTCCTGGAACCCCTTCAAATGCCCCAGACAATTTGGCCCTCTCTGCTTTCCTGCCGACTCTAGCCTCAAAAGCACCTTTTTTCACTTTAGGCGGTGTTTGGAACAAAAAAAGCAAACGTCCAGCTTTTGCTGCCATAGCAAAGATGCCAGCGGGGAAAAGTGATTCTGGTCCTCACTGCCTCCTCGAACACCTTCAAATGCCCCAGTCAATTTGGCCCTCTCTGCTTTCCTGCCGACTCTAGCCTCAAAAGCACCTTTTTTCACTCTAAGAGGCCTCCGGAGCAAAAAAGACAAACGTCCAGCTTTTGCTGCCACAGCAAAAGTGCCAGCGCGGAAAAGTGATGCTGGTCCTCACTGCCTCCTGGAACCCCTTCAAATGCCCCAGACAATTTGGCCCTCTCTGCTTTCCTGCCTACTCTAGCCTCAAAAGCACCTTTTTTCACTCTCGGCAGCCTCCAGAGCAAAAAAGACTAACGTCGAGCTTTTGCTGCCACAGCAAATGTGCCAGCGCGGAAAAGTGATGCTGGTCCTCACTGCCTCCTGGAACCCCTTCAAATGCCCCAGACAATTTGGCCTTCTCTGCTTTCCTGCCGACTCTAGCCTCAAAAGCACCTTTTTTCACTTTTGGCGGTGTTTGGAGCAAAAAAGGCAAAGGTCCACCTCCTGCTGCCACAGCAAAGGTGCCAGCGCGGAAAAGTGATGCTGGTCCTCACTGCCTTCTGGAACCCCTTCAAATGCCACAGATAATTTGGCCCTCTCTGCTTTCCTGCCGACTCTAGCCTCAAAAGCACCTTTTTTCACTCTAAGATGCCTCCGGAGCAAAAAAGACAAACGTCCAGCTTTTGCTGCCACAGCAAAGGTGGCAGCGGGGAAAAGTGATGCTGGTCCTCACTGCCTCCTGGAACCCCTTCAAATGCCCCAGACAATTTGGCCCTCTCTGCTTTCCTGCCGACTCTAGCCTCATAAGCACCTTTTTTCACTCTAAAAGGCCTCCGGAGCAAAAAAGACAAACGTCCAGCTTTTGCTGCCACAGCAAAGGGGCCAGCGCGGAAAAGTGATGCTGGTCCTCACTGCCTCCTGGAACCCCTTCAAATGCCCCAGACAATTTGGCCTTCTCTGCTTTCCTGCCGACTCTAGCCTCAAAAGCACCTTTTTTCACTCTCGGCAGCCTCCGGAGCAAGAAAGACAAACGTCCAGCTTTTGCTGCCACAGCAAATGTGCCAGCGCGGAAAAGTGATGCTGGTCCTCACTGCCTCCTGGAACCCCTTCAAATGCCCCAGACAATTTGGCCCTCTCTGATTTCCTGCCGACTCTAGCCTCAAAAGCACCTTTTTTCACTTTTGGCGGTGTACGGAGCAATAAAGGCAAACATCCAGCTTTTGCTGCCACAGCAAAGGTGCGAGCGCGGAAAAGTGATGCTGGTCTTCACTGCCTCCTGGAACCCCTTCTAATGCCCCAGACAATTTGGCCCTCTCTGCTTTCCTGCCGACTCTAGCCTCAAAAGCACCTTTTTTCACTCTAAGAGGCCTCCGGAGCAAAAAAGACAAACGTCCAGCTTTTGCTGCCACAGCAAAGGGGCCAGCGCAGAAAAGTGATGCTGGTCCTCACTGCCTCCTGGAACCCCTTCAAATGCCCCAGACAATTTGGCCCTCTCTGCTTTCCTGCCGACTCTAGCCTCAAAAGCACCTTTTTTCACTCTCGGCAGCCTCCAGAGCAAAAAAGGAAAACGTCCAGCTTTTGCTGCCACAGCAAATGTGCCAGCGCGGAAAAGTGATGCTGGTCCTCACTGCCTCCTGGAACCCCTTCAAATGCCCCAGACAATTTGGCCCTCTCTGCTTTCCTGCCGAATCTAGCCTCAAAAGCACCTTTTTTCACTTTTGGCGGTGTATGGACCAAAAAAGGCAAAGGTCCACCTCCTGCTGCCACAGCAAAGGTGCCAGCGCGAAAAAGTGATGCTGGTCCTCACTGCCTCCTGGAACCCCTTCAAATGCCACAGACAATTTGGCCCTCTCTGCTTTCCTGCGCACTCTAGCCTCAAAGGCACCTTTTTTCACTCTAAGAGACCTCTGGAGCAAAAAAGACAAACGTCCAGCTTTTGCTGCCACAGCAAAAGTGCCAGCGCGGAAAAGTGATGCTGGTCCTCACTGCCTCCTGGAACCCCTTCAAATGCCACAGACAATTTGGCCCTCTCTGCTTTCCTGCTGACTCTAGCCTCAAAAGCACCTTTTTTCCCTCTTGGCAGCCTCCAGAGCAAAAAAGGAAAACGTCCAGCTTTTGCTGCCACAGCAAAGGGGCCAGCGCGGAAAAGTGATGCTGGTCCTCACTGCCTCCTGGAACCCCTTCAAATGCCCCAGACAATTTGGCCCTCTCTGCTTTCCTGCCGACTCTAGCCTCAAAAGCACCTTTTTTCACTTTTGGCTGTGTACGGAGCAAAAAAGGCAAAGGTCCACCTCCTGCTGCCACAGCAAAGGTGCCAGCGCAGAAAAGTGATGCTGGTCCTCACTGCCTCCTGGAACCCCTTCAAATGCCACAGACAATTTGGCCCTCTCTGCTTTCCTGCCGACTCTAGCCTCAAAAGCACCTTTTTTCACTTTAGGCGGTGTTTGGAACAAAAAAAGCAAACGTCCAGCTTTTGCTGCCATAGCAAAGATGCCAGCGGGGAAAAGTGATTCTGGTCCTCACTGCCTCCTCGAACACCTTCAAATGCCCCAGACAATTTGGCCCTCTCTGCTTTCCTGCCGACTCTAGCCTCAAAAGCACTTTTTTTTCACTCTAAGAGGCCTCCGGAGCAAAAAACACAAACGTCCAGCTTTTGCTGCCACAGCAAAAGTGCCAGCGCGGAAAAGTGATGCTGGTCCTCACTGCCTCCTGGAACCCCTTCAAATGCCCCAGACAATTTGGACCTCTCTGCTTTCCTGCGGACTCCATCCTCAAAAGCACCTTTTTTTACTCTAAGAGGCCTCTGGAGCAAAAAAGACAAACGTCCAGCTTTTGCTGCCACAGCAAAGGGGCCAGCGCAGAAAAGTGATGCTGGTCCTCACTGCCTCCTGGAACCCCTTCAAATGCCCCAGACAATTTGGCCCTCTCTGCTTTCCTGCCTACTCTAGCCTCAAAAGCACCTTTTTTCACTCTCGGCAGCCTCCAGAGCAAAAAAGACTAACGTCGAGCTTTTGCTGCCACAGCAAATGTGCCAGCGCGGAAAAGTGATGCTGGTCCTCACTGCCTCCTGGAACCCCTTCAAATGCCCCAGACAATTTGGCCTTCTCTGCTTTCCTGCCGACTCTAGCCTCAAAAGCACCTTTTTTCACTTTTGGCGGTGTTTGGAGCAAAAAAGGCAAAGGTCCACCTCCTGCTGCCACAGCAAAGGTGCCAGCGCGGAAAAGTGATGCTGGTCCTCACTGCCTCCTGGAACCCCTTCAAATGCCACAGATAATTTGGCCCTCTCTGCTTTCCTGCCGACTCTAGCCTCAAAAGCACCTTTTTTCACTCTAAGAGGCCTCCGGAGCAAAAAAGACAAACGTCCAGCTTTTGCTGCCACAGCAAAGGTGGCAGCGGGGAAAAGTGATGCTGGTCCTCACTGCCTCCTGGAACCCCTTCAAATGCCCCAGACAATTTGGCCCTCTCTGCTTTCCTGCCGACTCTAGCCTCAAAAGCACCTTTTTTCACTTTTGGCGGTGTTTGGAGCAATAAAGGCAAACATCCAGCTTTTGCTGCCACAGCAAAGGTGCCAGCGCGGAAAAGTGATGCTGGTCTTCACTGCCTCCTGGAACCCCTTCTAATGCCCCAGACAATTTGGCCCTCTCTGCTTTCCTGCCGACTCTAGCCTCAAAAGCACCTTTTTTCACTCTAAGAGGCCTCCGGAGTAAAAAAGACAAACGTCCAGCTTTTGCTGCCACAGCAAAGGGGCCAGCGCAGAAAAGTGATGCTGGTCCTCACTGCCTCCTGGAACACCTTCAAATGCCACAGACAATTTGGCCCTCTCTGCTTTCCTGCCGACTCTAGCCTCAAAAGCACCTTATTTCACTTTTGGCAGTGTTTGGAGCAAAAAAGGCAAAGGTCCACCTCCTGCTGCCACAGCAAAGGTGCCAGCAGAGGAAAACTGATGCTGGTCCTCACTGCCTCCTGGAACCCCTTCAAATGCCCCAGACAATTTGGCCCTCTCTGCTTTCCTGCCGAATCTAGCCTCAAAAGCACCTTTTTTCACTTTTGGCGGTGTACGGAGCAAAAAAGGCAAAGGTCCACCTCCTGCTGCCACAGCAAAGGTGCCAGCGCGAAAAAGTGATGCTGGTCCTCACTGCCTCCTGGAACCCCTTCAAATGCCACAGACAATTTGGCCCTCTCTGCTTTCCTGCGCACTCTAGCCTCAAAGGCACCTTTTTTCACTCTAAGAGACCTCTGGAGCAAAAAAGACAAACGTCCAGCTTTTGCTGCCACAGCAAAAGTGCCAGCGCGGAAAAGTGATGCTGGTCCTCACTGCCTCCTGGAACCCCTTCAAATGCCACAGACAATTTGGCCCTCTCTGCTTTCCTGCTGACTCTAGCCTCAAAAGCACCTTTTTTCACTCTTGGCAGCCTCCAGAGCAAAAAAGGAAAACGTCCAGCTTTTGCTGCCACAGCAAAGGGGCCAGCGCGGAAAAGTGATGCTGGTCCTCACTGCCTCCTGGAACCCCTTCAAATGCCCCAGACAATTTGGCCCTCTCTGCTTTCCTGCCGACTCTAGCCTCAAAAGCACCTTTTTTCACTTTTGGCTGTGTACGGAGCAAAAAAGGCAAAGGTCCACCTCCTGCTGCCACAGCAAAGGTGCCAGCGCAGAAAAGTGATGCTGGTCCTCACTGCCTCCTGGAACCCCTTCAAATGCCCCAGACAATTTGGCCCTCTCTGCTTTCCTGCCGACTCTAGCCTCAAAAGCACCTTTTTTCACTTTAGGCGGTGTTTGGAACAAAAAAAGCAAACGTCCAGCTTTTGCTGCCATAGCAAAGATGCCAGCGGGGAAAAGTGATTCTGGTCCTCACTGCCTCCTGGAACCCCTTCTAATGCCCCAGACAATTTGGCCCTCTCTGCTTTCCTGCCGACTCTAGCCTCAAAAGCACCTTTTTTCTCTCTAAGAGGCCTCCGGAGTAAAAAAGACAAACGTCCAGCTTTTGCTGCCACAGCAAAGGGGCCAGCGCAGAAAAGTGATGCTGGTCCTCACTGCCTCCTGGAACACCTTCAAATGCCACAGACAATTTGGCCCTCTCTGCTTTCCTGCCGACTCTAGCCTCAAAAGCACCTTATTTCACTTTTGGCAGTGTTTGGAGCAAAAAAGGCAAAGGTCCACCTCCTGCTGCCACAGCAAAGGTGCCAGCAGAGGAAAACTGATGCTGGTCCTCACTGCCTCCTGGAACCCCTTCAAATGCCCCAGACAATTTGGCCCTCTCTGCTTTCCTGCCGAATCTAGCCTCAAAAGCACCTTTTTTCACTTTTGGCGGTGTACGGAGCAAAAAAGGCAAAGGTCCACCTCCTGCTGCCACAGCAAAGGTGCCAGCGCGAAAAAGTGATGCTGGTCCTCACTGCCTCCTGGAACCCCTTCAAATGCCACAGACAATTTGGCCCTCTCTGCTTTCCTGCGCACTCTAGCCTCAAAGGCACCTTTTTTCACTCTAAGAGACCTCTGGAGCAAAAAAGACAAACGTCCAGCTTTTGCTGCCACAGCAAAAGTGCCAGCGCGGAAAAGTGATGCTGGTCCTCACTGCCTCCTGGAACCCCTTCAAATGCCACAGACAATTTGGCCCTCTCTGCTTTCCTGCTGACTCTAGCCTCAAAAGCACCTTTTTTCACTCTTGGCAGCCTCCAGAGCAAAAAAGGAAAACGTCCAGCTTTTGCTGCCACAGCAAAGGGGCCAGCGCGGAAAAGTGATGCTGGTCCTCACTGCCTCCTGGAACCCCTTCAAATGCCCCAGACAATTTGGCCCTCTCTGCTTTCCTGCCGACTCTAGCCTCAAAAGCACCTTTTTTCACTTTTGGCTGTGTACGGAGCAAAAAAGGCAAAGGTCCACCTCCTGCTGCCACAGCAAAGGTGCCAGCGCAGAAAAGTGATGCTGGTCCTCACTGCCTCCTGGAACCCCTTCAAATGCCCCAGACAATTTGGCCCTCTCTGCTTTCCTGCCGACTCTAGCCTCAAAAGCACCTTTTTTCACTTTAGGCGGTGTTTGGAACAAAAAAAGCAAACGTCCAGCTTTTGCTGCCATAGCAAAGATGCCAGCGGGGAAAAGTGATTCTGGTCCTCACTGCCTCCTCGAACACCTTCAAATGCCCCAGACAATTTGGCCCTCTCTGCTTTCCTGCCGACTCTAGCCTCAAAAGCACCTTTTTTCACTCTAAGAGGCCTCCGGAGCAAAAAAGACAAACGTCCAGCTTTTGCTGCCACAGCAAAAGTGCCAGCGCGGAAAAGTGATGCTGGTCCTCACTGCCTCCTGGAACCCCTTCAAATGCCCCAGACAATTTGGACCTCTCTGCTTTCCTGCGGACTCCATCCTCAAAAGCACCTTTTTTTACTCTAAGAGGCCTCTGGAGCAAAAAAGACAAACGTCCAGCTTTTGCTGCCACAGCAAAGGGGCCAGCGCAGAAAAGTGATGCTGGTCCTCACTGCCTCCTGGAACCCCTTCAAATGCCCCAGACAATTTGGCCCTCTCTGCTTTCCTGCCTACTCTAGCCTCAAAAGCACCTTTTTTCACTCTCGGCAGCCTCCAGAGCAAAAAAGACTAACGTCGAGCTTTTGCTGCCACAGCAAAGGTGCCAGCGCGGAAAAGTGATGCTGGTCCTCACTGCCTCCTGGAACCCCTTCAAATGCCCCAGACAATTTGGCCTTCTCTGCTTTCCTGCCGACTCTAGCCTCAAAAGCACCTTTTTTCACTTTTGGCGGTGTTTGGAGCAAAAAAGGCAAAGGTCCACCTCCTGCTGCCACAGCAAAGGTGCCAGCGCGGAAAAGTGATGCTGGTCCTCACTGCCTCCTGGAACCCCTTCAAATGCCACAGATAATTTGGCCCTCTCTGCTTTCCTGCCGACTCTAGCCTCAAAAGCACCTTTTTTCACTCTAAGAGGCCTCCGGAGCAAAAAAGACAAACGTCCAGCTTTTGCTGCCACAGCAAAGGTGGCAGCGGGGAAAAGTGATGCTGGTCCTCACTGCCTCCTGGAACCCCTTCAAATGCCCCAGACAATTTGGCCCTCTCTGCTTTCCTGCCGACTCTAGCCTCAAAAGCACCTTTTTTCACTTTTGGCGGTGTTTGGAGCAATAAAGGCAAACATCCAGCTTTTGCTGCCACAGCAAAGGTGCCAGCGCGGAAAAGTGATGCTGGTCTTCACTGCCTCCTGGAACCCCTTCTAATGCCCCAGACAATTTGGCCCTCTCTGCTTTCCTGCCGACTCTAGCCTCAAAAGCACCTTTTTTCACTCTAAGAGGCCTCCGGAGTAAAAAAGACAAACGTCCAGCTTTTGCTGCCACAGCAAAGGGGCCAGCGCAGAAAAGTGATGCTGGTCCTCACTGCCTCCTGGAACACCTTCAAATGCCACAGACAATTTGGCCCTCTCTGCTTTCCTGCCGACTCTAGCCTCAAAAGCACCTTATTTCACTTTTGGCAGTGTTTGGAGCAAAAAAGGCAAAGGTCCACCTCCTGCTGCCACAGCAAAGGTGCCAGCGCGGAAAAGTGATGCTGGTCCTCACTGCCTCCTGGAACCCCTTCAAATGCCACAGATAATTTGGCCCTCTCTGCTTTCCTGCCGACTCTAGCCTCAAAAGCACCTTTTTTCACTCTAAGAGGCCTCCGGAGCAAAAAAGACAAACGTCCAGCTTTTGCTGCCACAGCAAAGGTGGCAGCGGGGAAAAGTGATGCTGGTCCTCACTGCCTCCTGGAACCCCTTCAAATGCCCCAGACAATTTGGCCCTCTCTGCTTTCCTGCCGACTCTAGCCTCAAAAGCACCTTTTTTCACTTTTGGCGGTGTACGGAGCAAAAAAGGCAAAGGTCCACCTCCTGCTGCCACAGCAAAGGTGCCAGCGCGAAAAAGTGATGCTGGTCCTCACTGCCTCCTGGAACCCCTTCAAATGCCACAGACAATTTGGCCCTCTCTGCTTTCCTGCCGACTCTAGCCTCAAAAGCACCTTTTTTCACTTTTGGCTGTGTACGGAGCAAAAAAGGCAAAGGTCCACCTCCTGCTGCCACAGCAAAGGTGCCAGCGCAGAAAAGTGATGCTGGTCCTCACTGCCTCCTGGAACCCCTTCAAATGCCACAGATAATTTGGCCCTCTCTGCTTTCCTGCCGACTCTAGCCTCAAAAGCACCTTTTTTCACTTTAGGCGGTGTTTGGAACAAAAAAAGCAAACGTCCAGCTTTTGCTGCCATAGCAAAGATGCCAGCGGGGAAAAGTGATTCTGGTCCTCACTGCCTCCTCGAACACCTTCAAATGCCCCAGACAATTTGGCCCTCTCTGCTTTCCTGCGGACTCCATCCTCAAAAGCACCTTTTTTTACTCTAAGAGGCCTCTGGAGCAAAAAAGACAAACGTCCAGCTTTTGCTGCCACAGCAAAGGGGCCAGCGCAGAAAAGTGATGCTGGTCCTCACTGCCTCCTGGAACCCCTTCAAATGCCCCAGACAATTTGGCCCTCTCTGCTTTCCTCCCTACTCTAGCCTCAAAAGCACCTTTTTTCACTCTCGGCAGCCTCCAGAGCAAAAAAGACTAACGTCCAGCTTTTGCTGCCACAGCAAATGTGCCAGCGCGGAAAAGTGATGCTGGTCCTCACTGCCTCCTGGAACCCCTTCAAATGCCCCAGACAATTTGGCCCTCTCTGCTTTCCTGCCGACTCTAGCCTCAAAAGCACCTTTTTTCACTCTCGGCAGCCTCCAGAGCAAAAAAGGAAAACGTCCAGCTTTTGCTGCCACAGCAAAAGTGCCAGCGCGGAAAAGTGATGCTGGTCCTCACTGCCTCCTGGAACCCCTTCAAATGCCCCAGACAATTTGGCCCTCTCTGATTTCCTGCGGACTCCATCCTCAAAAGCACCTTTTTTTACTCTAAGAGGCCTCTGGAGCAAAAAAGACAAACGTCCAGCTTTTGCTGCCACAGCAAAGGGGCCAGCGCAGAAAAGTGATGCTGGTCCTCACTGCCTCCTGGAACCCCTTCAAATGCCCCAGACAATTTGGCCCTCTCTGCTTTCCTGCCTACTCTAGCCTCAAAAGCACCTTTTTTCACTCTCGGCAGCCTCCAGAGCAAAAAAGACTAACGTCGAGCTTTTGCTGCCACAGCAAATGTGCCAGCGCGGAAAAGTGATGCTGGTCCTCACTGCCTCCTGGAACCCCTTCAAATGCCCCAGACAATTTGGCCTTCTCTGCTTTCCTGCCGACTCTAGCCTCAAAAGCACCTTTTTTCACTTTTGGCGGTGTTTGGAGCAAAAAAGGCAAAGGTCCACCTCCTGCTGCCACAGCAAAGGTGCCAGCGCGGAAAAGTGATGCTGGTCCTCACTGCCTCCTGGAACCCCTTCAAATGCCACAGATAATTTGGCCCTCTCTGCTTTCCTGCCGACTCTAGCCTCAAAAGCACCTTTTTTCACTCTAAGAGGCCTCCGGAGCAAAAAAGACAAACGTCCAGCTTTTGCTGCCACAGCAAAGGTGGCAGCGGGGAAAAGTGATGCTGGTCCTCACTGCCTCCTGGAACCCCTTCAAATGCCCCAGACAATTTGGCCCTCTCTGCTTTCCTGCCGACTCTAGCCTCAAAAGCACCTTTTTTCACTCTAAAAGGCCTCCGGAGCAAAAAAGACAAACGTCCAGCTTTTGCTGCCACAGCAAAGGGGCCAGCGCGGAAAAGTGATGCTGGTCCTCACTGCCTCCTGGAACCCCTTCAAATGCCCCAGACAATTTGGCCTTCTCTGCTTTCCTGCCGACTCTAGCCTCAAAAGCACCTTTTTTCACTCTCGGCAGCCTCCGGAGCAAGAAAGACAAACGTCCAGCTTTTGCTGCCACAGCAAATGTGCCAGCGGGGAAAAGTGATGCTGGTCCTCACTGCCTCCTGGAACCCCTTCAAATGCCCCAGACAATTTGGCCCTCTCTGATTTCCTGCCGAATCTAGCCTCAAAAGCACCTTTTTTCACTTTTGGCGGTGTTTGGAGCAATAAAGGCAAACATCCAGCTTTTGCTGCCACAGCAAAGGTGCCAGCGCGGAAAAGTGATGCTGGTCTTCACTGCCTCCTGGAACCCCTTCTAATGCCCCAGACAATTTGGCCCTCTCTGCTTTCCTGCCGACTCTAGCCTCAAAAGCACCTTTTTTCACTCTAAGAGGCCTCCGGAGTAAAAAAGACAAACGTCCAGCTTTTGCTGCCACAGCAAAGGGGCCAGCGCAGAAAAGTGATGCTGGTCCTCACTGCCTCCTGGAACACCTTCAAATGCCACAGACAATTTGGCCCTCTCTGCTTTCCTGCCGACTCTAGCCTCAAAAGCACCTTATTTCACTTTTGGCAGTGTTTGGAGCAAAAAAGGCAAAGGTCCACCTCCTGCTGCCACAGCAAAGGTGCCAGCAGAGGAAAACTGATGCTGGTCCTCACTGCCTCCTGGAACCCCTTCAAATGCCCCAGACAATTTGGCCCTCTCTGCTTTCCTGCCGAATCTAGCCTCAAAAGCACCTTTTTTCACTTTTGGCGGTGTACGGAGCAAAAAAGGCAAAGGTCCACCTCCTGCTGCCACAGCAAAGGTGCCAGCGCGGAAAAGTGATGCTGGTCCTCACTGCCTCCTGGAACCCCTTCAAATGCCACAGACAATTTGGCCCTCTCTGCTTTCCTGCCGACTCTAGCCTCAAAAGCACCTTTTTTCACTTTAGGCGGTGTTTGGAACAAAAAAAGCAAACGTCCAGTTTTGCTGCCACAGCAAAGGTGCCAGCGCGGAAAAGTGATGCTGGTCCTCACTGCCTCCTCGAACACCTTCAAATGCCCCAGACAATTTGGCCCTCTCTGCTTTCCTGCCGACTCTAGCCTCAAAAGCACCTTTTTTCACTTTAGGCGGTGTTTGGAACAAAAAAAGCAAACGTCCAGCTTTTGCTGCCACAGCAAAGATGCCAGCGCGTAAAAGCGATGCTGGTCTTCACTGCCTCCTCGAACACCTTCAAATGCCCCAGACAATTTGGCCCTCTCTGCTTTCCTGCCGACTCTAGCCTCAAAAGCACCTTTTTTCACTCTAAGAGGCCTCCGGAGCAAAAAAGACAAACGTCCAGCTTTTGCTGCCACAGCAAAGGTGCCAGCGCGGAAAAGTGATGCTGGTCCTCACTGCCTCCTGGAACCCCTTCAAATGCCCCAGACAATTTGGCCCTCTCTGCTTTCCTGCCGACTCTAGCCTCAAAAGCACCTTTTTTCACTTTTGGCGGTGTTTGGAGCAAAAAAGGCAAACATCCAGCTTTTGCTGCCACAGCAAAGGTGCCAGCGCGGAAAAGTGATGCTGTTCCTCACTGCCTCCTGGAACCCCTTCAAATGCCCCAGACAATTTGGCCCTCTCTGCTTTCCTGCGGACTCCATCCTCAAAAGCACCTTTTTTTACTCTAAGAGGCCTCTGGAGCAAAAAAGACAAACGTCCAGCTTTTGCTGCCACAGCAAAGGGGCCAGCGCAGAAAAGTGATGCTGGTCCTCACTGCCTCCTGGAACCCCTTCAAATGCCCCAGACAATTTGGCCCTCTCTGCTTTCCTCCCTACTCTAGCCTCAAAAGCACCTTTTTTCACTCTCGGCAGCCTCCAGAGCAAAAAAGACTAACGTCCAGCTTTTGCTGCCACAGCAAATGTGCCAGCGCGGAAAAGGTATGCTGGTCCTCACTGCCTCCTGGAACCCCTTCAAATGCCCCAGACAATTTGGCCTTCTCTGCTTTCCTGCCGACTCTAGCCTCAAAAGCACCTTTTTTCACTTTTGGCGGTGTTTGGAGCAAAAAAGGCAAAGGTCCACCTCCTGCTGCCACAGCAAAGGTGCCAACGCGGAAAAGTGATGCTGGTCCTCACTGCCTCCTGGAACCCCTTCAAATGCCACAGATAATTTGGCCCTCTCTGCTTTCCTGCCGACTCTAGCCTCAAAAGCACCTTTTTTCGCTCTAAGAGGCCTCTGGAGCAAAAAAGACAAATGTCCAGCTTTTGCTGCCACAGCAAAGG
>NW_028127394.1:0-41579 GCF_965231255.1 Vanellus vanellus
CTTAGCTGCCCTTAGATCACCCCAATTATTTCTAGCGTGCCATATAGTTATCCATCTTGAAACTCCTGCATCAGCCAAGGATAGGGGGAGACGTGCTCTTTACTCCTGCTGCGCTGGGAAAAAGAGAACATTAGCATCCAGCACCATCAGGTAAATCTGAGACATCACCCAGGTTCCACAGAATCATAGAATGGTTTAGGTTGGAAGGGACCTTGAAGATCATCTAGTTCACACACCCCTGCCATGGCAGGGACACCTCCCACCAGACCAGGTTGCTCAAAGCCCCGTCCAACCTGGTATTGAACACCTCCAGGGATGGAGCTTCCACAGCATCTCTGGGCAACCTCCTCCAGTGCCTTACCACCACCAAAGTAAAAAACTTCTTCCTAATATCTAATCTAAATCTGTCTTCTTCCAGTCTGAAGTCATTCCCCCTTGTCCTAGAACTACATGCCCTTGTAAAAAGTCCTTCCCCAGCTCTCCTGTAGGCCCCCTTTAGGTACTGGAAGGCTGCTGTAAGGTCTCCCCGGAGCCTTCTCTTCTCCAGGCTGAACAACCCCAACTCTCTCAGCCTGTCCTCACAGCACGAGGTGCTCCAGCCCTCTGATCATTTTTGTGGCTTCCTCTGGACCCGCTCCAACAAAGTTATGTCTTTCCTATGTTGGGGGCCCCAGAGCTAGACGCAGTACTCCAGGTGGGATCTCAGCAGAGTAGAGGGGAAGAATCACCTCCCTTGACCTGCTGGCCACACTTCTGATGCAGCCCAGGATACGGTTGGCCTTCTGGGCTGCGATCACACAATGTGTGTCCGGTGGCTGTGTATATCAAACCTTAAGCTACTGCTCTGCAGTAACTGAAGAGCAGGAGAGTCAATCTGTTCTCTACTTCACTCCTCATTAACAGGAATAGCTTTAGACCAGAATAATCAACAGCTTAGGGCACAGTTTAAGCACCTTGCTTTAAGCTGATGCAGCCTTGGGTTTGCCGTGGTGAAAGTGCTTAAAAATGATGTTTTAGGAGGTGGGTTCATGATTAGTTTAAGCTGCTCTGAATGCGGGCTACTGCTAAAAGAGGTAGTTTCTCCATTCCACCATTTCCTCCCCTGAGCACCGGTTCCACTGCTCCTGCAACTACATGTGGATGAAAAGCAACTTAGCTGATCTAGCTCTGCAAAGAGGAAGGTGGGAGAACATGCCAGGAACAGGCATGTGTCCTCCCAGAATATTCAGTCATTCAGAAGAAATTTAGCAGCTATTCGATCTTGGTGGCTATTTGATTTCTCGCTTTTATAATTGCCACTTGTGCTCTCAGCAACAGCCCAAATGAAAATAATTGCTTCCTAGGTCTTCTTAAGATCAGTCATACCACTTAGCTCTTTCATATTTTAATACATTTTTAAAAAATAAAATATTCATGTTTCCAAATATTTAAGTATCCATGAGTTATTAATTATCCTTGCTTTGAAAACACACTGAAGATATTTAACAGGATTTTACAACGATCTCCTCATTTTCTCACTCAGCACTATAAAATTCACTCTTCTCCAATGCAACAAGAAATCCTCTGCATTTTTCAGCTGAGACCAAGATATATCTTAGGCCCATCCCCTTCTAAGATGAAGTTTCATAGTCAGTGACAGAGAAGCATCCTTTCCTCCCTAGCTGTGTTTTCCATGTTTCCTCAGGTCTAGCCATTGTGCATTCTGCCTTATAGTGCTGTAAAGCGATCCTTAGAACTTCACGAGGAATGAGGAATGTACAGCCACAAGTGGTGGGATTTTTTTTTGCCTTTTACCAGCAAAGTGATCTTAAACTGACAGCAAGTGACTCTGTACTTGCAAAAAGTGAGGAATGCATTTTGAAAGTGCTGATGGATCCACCAATAGAGGGGAAAAAAACCCCACAACCAACCCTCTGACACTGAAATACACCAAATCCATTTAGGTGCAATAAAAAAAAAAATAAAAATAAAATCAGCAAAGGACTTACAAGCTCTCCATGACCTCTCCTTGGCGCCTTGCATACGGACTCTTCTGAAGCTCTACAATCTCTGTGTGCAAAGCCATGATCTGCTCATCCAGATATCCTATATCTTCAGCCTAATGGGGAAATGTAGTGACAAATCAAACTGAAAGAGGAGGGCGATAAAGTAGATGAAGATCCCCAGAATACTTGTTTGGATAATGGGCTGACTCCATGCAGAGTTTAGGAGAAAGAAGCTCTTTAACATGACTGCTGCTACAGTAATTGAGGTTACTGTTATTATCTCAGTGCATGATATTACCTAGATCCAAACCTCCGCCAACCACACTGGATGAGAAAAATCAGCTTCCTCAGAAATCCTCCCTCCTAGATGCATGCTGCATGCACGCACACACTCTCTGGTGCTGGCAGCGAAGATTTTTTTCTCCTACTTTTACAGTATGGACAGAGGCTGCTCTCACATTTTACCTGCCTGTATCCATTTTGGTTTGACATTTCTCCGGTGTTTCACATCTTCCTCAATGCAATACAAAAGATAGCAATCTTATGCCAAGCCCCGACACTTAAGTTAGGCGAGGCAGCCAACAACAAAATTTCTAAGCATGAGGATTGATTATGTGGTGCCAGACATGCACTGGAGATGCCCAGCATGGTTAAGAAAGCACTGGTCACAGTAATAGGTCTTAGCGCCACTGACTGTAGGCACAGATCTGCCTTCCTGAGAAAGTGCCTGGAGGTATTTCAGCTTTTCCCTTCTGACCTGGGGCTGTAGGACCTGAAAATTGAACATTTTCCTTCGCTGAAACTGCAGATGTACTTGGGCTATATAAATGGGACGTGACCCCTTGACCAGGAAGGGACGTTTGTAGGTCTTGCAGGTAGAGTAAAACAAGATGACATAGAAGCAGCGAGATGCCACATAATCAAAGGAGAATCAGATTGTGAGAAAAACATGAAATAAACCCTGTTATCAAAAGAAATATCTTTATCTGGAGCACCGTGACTCACCACACAGTAGTATAACAGTCTCTCCAATTAACAGAAGTTAAGCTGCCCACTAGAGAGACTGAGATACTGCTGTGTATTACAGAGTAAAACATCTTCCACTCTTGATAAATGGACACAGTGTGACTATACATGTGGACTGCACAGCTTGAAGACAGAACATAATTCTGATGGTCTGCAAAGCAAATATTGGTTGAGGTTCCTGGTTTCCTGGAAACAGCCTGTGACAGCTTTGAGTTATACGGCCAGAAGCAGCCCTTTGTTGCTTCCTAACAGGGAGCAACAAGATCCCAAAATTTAAAGAGCTACACAGAGGAGTATTCAGGTATGGAATCCCAATTGCCCTATCTCCATCACGTGAACAAGCAGAATCAAGGCTCCAAGAATCACAGAATGGTCAGGGTTGGAAGGGACCTCTGGAGATCATCTAGTCCAACCCAGAAAGAACCTTTTGACTTAGATGAAGATAGTAATGGATCCCAGAATCTGAACTACCCAGCCTATTCCTTCACAGGGGAAAAGAAAACAGGCAATGTAATTCATTGTTTGTGTTTCTAATGGTGTATTAATCACTGTGGTCTGTATTACTACAACAGCCAATACAAGAACTCCCTGCAGGGGAGAGCAGAAATGCGAGACATTAGCCCAGCAAATCACAGGACAGTCCTGGTCAGCAGAACACACGTTATTGGCACTCCTGCAGCTAGCTGCTATCACAGAGCACAATGAAGAGACTACTTTTTGAGATATTTCAAAAGACCTTCCCTCTGAGATATATTACACATTACAAACATGCTAATTTTTCCTTGCATTCCTTCTAAGCCCCCATTTCTGAATGCTCCCCTCTGAATGCCTCTCCCCTCCCCAGCTTTATTCAGTACATCCAGTAGAAGAGAGGAAGAAATAGCTTTTGAAATAAGCTACAATCATCCTAACTCTGTCCCTAGTTTTCACAGCTAAAATCTTATTCTTTCCCTATACAGGTCTGGACAGAATTGCAGGCAGAATTGTTCTCTGTCAAAAAGGCCTTTATCTCCTCATCATTTTCAGTGGACGTGCAATTAAAATGCTCATTCCCAGAAGACAGAGATCAGAATTCTAAGCAGTAGATAAATTTAAACTAGCCTTTCTCGCAGAACTCTCCGAGGAAGAGAAAGCCATTATGCCAGCTCAGCTGTCCATAAACCACAAGCAAAAACATCTGTTAACTATTAGGACTACTCAGAGTAAGAACTGGCTTCAGCTCTGCTGTAAATTTCTTAAGGATGACTCTTATTAAAACCTAATTTGCATATTTACCTGCAAAATAACAGAAATTGGTGTCTGTACTCCTAAATGAAGTATGCAGTGATTTCAAAAGTGCAATACTAAGCAACTGGTATTATTTTCAGCTGTAGCAATGGAAATTTTTCTGCACAATAAATCCAACCAGGAAGACTCTTGGCTACAGCAACATCATTTCTTTTGGCCAATAAATAACGTGTCTTTATAGACTACTTTCCCATACAGACAATGCAGTCTAGTGACATTTGTGCTGGTTTTCGTCAATCCACTAGATTCAAACAACCTGGTGACTGGGGACTGTTTCTTTTATCAGGCATCTGGAATGATGTTCTCATTCCCACAGCAGGCAGGATATGAAACACACTGAAAGCACAGAGCGGTGGCACATACTACACTAAGTTCCTGTCGTGATCTGCGTCACAGAGATGAAGTTTCTTTAATATCCCCTACCTGTGCACACTGAGAGGCCTTCTCTTGCATCTCCTTCCAAGCTTTGAGCATCTTTTCTGAAGCTTAAGAGAAAAAGAGTTGATAATTTATAAAAACATACAGACACAAAAATAAAGCATGACCTGAGCTTTACGTACATCAGTTGAATTTGAACACAAAGAGCATGACGCTGAATCTCCAAGCAGGAGTTATGACCCAGAGATCACAGAGAGACAGCAAAGTTGCAACTTAACAACTCCACGCTCACATCCGAACTGTTTGGTAGGATTTCACTGTTTGCAATCACGGGCCTAAAATGAATTTGAGTCTTTAAATTCTATCATTAAGCTCAACAACTGCCACTTTTGATTACACACAGACTATCCAAAACCAGTTCCCCGAGTCTTGACATTTTCCATCATCCTCCTTCAGCCCAGTCATAATTTTTGACTCAAGTTTTGGTTTTTAGTCATATATCCAAACTATGCATAAATCTCACTATTCTCCCCTGAACAGCATTTATAAGATCCAGTTGTTTCTGCGATATTAACACTGTAGCTGGTGCTTTTTCACCTCATCTCTCATCCTGACTCATGCTACCTCCTAATATCAAGCACAGTAGGATCACTCCCTCAGCGCTGTTCAAAACAATGTTTCTACAGTTGCCATGCCCATTGGTTCTGCCATGGATGGCTGGTGGCCCACACACTGCACATGAAGTGCAGCAACTGCCCTCCACTTTATGCCCAGTGATGACTCCAAATGAATCAGACTTTGGACGAATAAATAGCAAATGACGACATCACCAGGCTATTAATACTCCAGTTTTCTTTGTTTGGTGTTCTCAGGGGGGAACAGCTGACCACTTGTTTCACTGTCACTGAAGCTCTCCAAAAACATTTTGGTTTTTATTTTCCTGCCTTCTCCTGCATCTTCCCCAGCTAAAACATGCCCAATAAGGATGCTGAAGAACACAGCGGCAGCTCCTGCATTCGTTTCCTTTCAATGCTAGTTCTTACCCACAGCCCTTCATAGTCAGTCTGATCCTTTACAGGATCCTGTAAAGGATCAGACAAGACACACGGGCAAGAATTATACAATACGCACATATGCCATAAGCCATCTGGTCACTGTATCTCTCCAGGTCGAGGTGAATGCTTTGATGAAAGAATTCCAGCTTTGCTTTCAGTTGCTGAGATGCTGACACCATATTGTTTTTCATTTTGATAAGGTTGGCATTATACCGAAGAAGACTGAGCCTAACAAACGAAACAAGAACAGCACATTAGTTGAAATGCCTATCTGGACTTGTGGCCAGTGCTGTCGCATTACCTGAAGGAAAGACATAGCTAGCAAAAAAATTTTGTAAGGTCCTTGGAACAGGGAGTCTCCATGGGGCCACAGGCTCCACTTTACGTCCTCAAAAGCCGCAGGTCCTCAGCAAGCAAAAGAGAAAGTCCTTCCTCGTTTCCCAGGGGTTTTTTTTTGCCAAGCTCAG
This sequence comes from Vanellus vanellus, assembly GCF_965231255.1. NCBI lineage: Eukaryota > Metazoa > Chordata > Aves > Charadriiformes > Charadriidae > Vanellus > Vanellus vanellus. The sequence goes on from NW_028127394.1 coordinate 6,199, forward strand.
TTAGACAGTCTTTGCAGTGTAGATTATTTCTTAGCATTTACAGGGTGCTGTGATACATGTTGCCCTGGTGAACGCTGGCACCTTTTTTATCACTTGAGATATATGACACTGCCCATTCTGTGACTCGACCACAGGACAAAAACCTACAAATATAACACACAGTTCCACTCATTCTGCCACTTGCAAAATGACTATCCTGGGCTGCGTTAGGAGGAATGTTGCCAGCAGGTCAAGATCCTCTCCCTCTGTTCAGTGCTGGTAGAGTCACACCTGGGTCCAGTTCTGGGCTCCCCAGTACACCAGAGACATAGACATACTGGAGAGAGGCCAAGCAGGGGCTATGAAGATTAGAGCTGGGACCATTCAGCCTGGATAACCAAAGTGGGGATCAAAATGTACAAATACCTGAGGGGAGGGTACACAGAGAATGGAGCCAGGCTCTTTCCTGTGGTGCCCGGTGACAGGACCAGGGGTGATGGGCAAAAAACTGAAACACAGGAGGTTCTCTCTGAACATCAGGAAACTCTTTTTTACCGTGAGGGTGACCAAGCACTAGCACAGGTTGCCCACAGAGGCTGTGGAGTCTGCATGTCTCCATCCTTGGAGATACTTAAAAGCCATCTTGACATGGTCCTGGGCAACCAGCTCTAGGTGACCTTGCTTGAGCAGGGGGGGTTGGACTGGATGACCTCCAGAGGTCCCCACCAACCTCAGCCATTCTGTGAGTTCAGTCTGTGACTATATTCAAGGTTCAAGTTTTTTCAGTATTATCAGTGTCAGGCAGTAGGTGGTAAAATTCCTGGAGTGGAATAAGCTCCCAGCCCAAGTATGTTTTATAATGTAAAAGTATAGAACAGCAGAGGGCTGTAAAACTTCAGGTAACCAGAAGTCCCCGAGATGTACTTTTCCATGCAAACGGTCTCTGTATTTGCCTAATACTGAATCTTCTGAATGAGAAGTAGCAACTTACATGGCAGCTCTCTGGCCCTGGAAAAGCCTGCTATAATCTTCTTTTAGCCCAATCACATAGTGAACTGCTTCTGCCCACACCTTGCGCAGCTGAGGAATCGGCAGTTGGATTTTACTATCCTGTACTGAACGCAAGAAAAACCACAATTGTACATTAATGAAAGGACAACTCAAGAAAAGGACTTCAGTGCTTACAACATTCCTAACTTGCTTCAGGTGCCTAAACTAAAGGATCAAACCACATAAGATTCTGCTCAATTTTTATGGGATGCTGCCTAAGTGTGTATAAGCTTTTCATGTTACAGCTCCCAGATATTTGGCAGCCTGCTACTGGCCAAGCAACAGCTCATGTTTGAACTCACAGCTACAAGAGTACTGATTTCTTAGAGCGCTTTGGCCTCTTGGCAGTAGGCAGACATGGGGCACACTGCATGAAACATGGCCCAAGGCAGGACCCATGGGTGGTTTTATTGAAAAACTCTCTCTAAAGCACTTGCCCAAGCTAACAAAGCAAATGTAATTGTTCCATTTAATCAATTGATATCAGTCGCTGTCCTGACATGCGTTTCATCCAAAAATGCCTTCTAATCTTTTGTACATTTCATCCCAAATTCCTGATGTAGATGTTTAAGGGGAAAAGATGCAGGACTTATGTGTGTTCCCCTATAGAGACAGGGAACTGTTAGTACATCGGGAGATCAATAAACATGTCATAAAAAGCCTTAGGTCCAAGAGATTCAGCACAATTATGCCATGCAATGAGATTTGCCAGAATAAAATAGCCCAGCACACAGGAAAAAAACAATTAGAATAAGCGTGACTGACAGTAAAAGGAGAGAGGGAAAACCAGCACAACTTCTGCAGAGCCAGGCCAAAGAAAATAAAGCTATTTAACAGAAACTGTATATCACGAGGCATTTCCTTTATATGCAGTATCCCAGTAGATTCTCCTGTCCCTTGACGCTATTTTTTTTTTCTATTATAGAGGTATACAAGGTCCTTCATACAGGTATGTTGGATATATAAATACCTTCACAGAGGTGTATTAGGTCCTGCAGATGACTGCTGTCATTTCAGGAGACATGTAAGGGAAGCTGTAAGCAGAGAAGCAGCTTTCATGCATGGTCTAAAAGAACACCAATGATGCCAGGGCCAGGCAGCGGCACCAGAAGTAAAAGGGACCAACTGGAGCAGATCTCACCAGTATCCGTGCAGCAACAGACAGGCTCTACTCCTAACAACTCAAGAGGAAGGAGGGGCCTGGGCTCTCTCAGACACCTGGCCCTGCCTGGCGAGACCAGAGGTAGGAGCTACGGAGTTATGGACATGGCATCACTAGAGCTAAGAGCTGTTGGGAAGACAGTACAAGACCGCAGGTTTTGAACCTCTGCCAAGTGGCTCTGAAGACCAGCCCTAATCCATAACCTCCACAGGGAAAGGACAACAATTCTGCAAGTGGTGCAACATGGCCAAATACACTGGCTTGGCTCCGTGGATTTCCTCACACAGGTCCTGAATAATCAGCAGCACAGAATGAAGGACCCGTTCTTTCATTTAGGTGAGACACAAGAGATGGATCACAGCTGAAACGCAGCTATCACAGACAGTACAGGGCAAAAAGGTAATCTCTATTCTCAGGATGCTGATATGGGGTTCGGAAACATAAATCTAGGAGGGCAACTGCTCATGAACATCCAAAGCATCCAATCTCAGGAGACAGGACCGTAAGGAGCTGAAACCTGCTTGCACCTGAGCACAGGGAGGAGGGGAGGAAGAGAAGACAGGATATGTGCACAACTTCTTCAGATGCTAAACCCTAATATAAGAAGGTTCCTGACCCTCAGTACCACCAAAGGACATCTATGTGGGCTATCACTCAAGTTCTGCAAACATCTCCTGGCATGATGTCACTGCAACACTCTGTGGGTGTGAAAGGACAAGACCCTTTAGCAGGCCAGAAGGCCGTGCAAATGAAATCACAGTCCCCAAGTCAGGATCATCTTCTTTCCAGGATGCAGTGTGCAGACACAGACCAAAAATTTCCCTCTAGGCTACAAGAATAGGTTGCACATATTACCTCCCAAGCCTTCATTCACATCATGGTTCTATTTAAGTGGGGTGATGTTTAGGTTTAGGCAGGGTAGATGCTGTTCAGTGCACGGGATTTAATACAAGTGCAAAAACCTTAACTGAATTCTTAAGTTGCTCTATAGGAAAGTTCCCAAAGCGTGGGCAATAAATTCTCTGAACTGTTACATCTACAACATGTGGAGATACCACACTGTAGATGCAGCTTTATTAGGCTTAAATGCTCCTCTTTGAATCAGAGAATGCCCTTCAAGGTAATACACAGAGATTTGTAAGGCAAATCTACTTCCATAATACATGAGAAGCAGTGTTTTCAGTTCCCAGCTGTCCTCCAGCATACTTACCGATGTAATTTACACAGTCAGACAGACTCCGAGAAGCAAAGGGTCCATCATAGACAGTTTTGCTTTTATCAAACAAATAGACCATGTAGCTATCCCAGCCTCTCTGATGAGAAAAAGAGAAGAGAATGTAAACAAGACAAATCCCAAACATAGCGCCTACTAACCCAGAGGGTCCTGGTTACATCATGAACTAATTATTGTGGGCAGACACTCTTCTTACCAGGTGACTTAAAAACTCGATCTTGATAGATGTCACAGAAACACAGGATTCTTTGCTAGCAAGTTATTGTATCTAAATATTTAGACAGAGTATAACTATAGGAATCTACTTACGTTACCTGATAAAGGAAATAAAGCTAGACCTTAAGAGTTACTATACTTACAGAGCAAACTGTCCCCAGTGGAAGAAGATTAAGGCAATTTATCTTCCCTAAGATTTTTAAATCCGCTGAGAACGTGAAAGACATTAAACAAACAGAATCATTCCTACCACACCATCAATAACACACTGGGAAGCAGGTTTCCGAGGGTCCAGGCAAATCCCTGTTTCCAACAGCAGCTCCTGATTTCCAGTACTTATTCCAGTTTCAAACTCAATACGAATCTGAAGGGAATGAAGGCTTTCCTCCGGATGCAAGAGAAATGAAACAATCTTGGCAGAAGTCATATTTAGGATGTGTACTATCTGTAAAAAGAGTACAAGTTGATTGCAAGTCGCTGGCTATCAAAGACAAAAGACACAAAGGCCTGGGAGGGAGTATGTAGTGATTAGCACGTTAGATTGAGAGCATTGTTTGAGTTTTAATGACTACAATAATCAAGTTCAGGACTAAAGCCCCACATAATACAACTCAAAGCCTGGACCTGTAACTTTTAACTTAATGTCAGAGACAATTACAATAAAAGACACTAATAACCTTCCCAAGCCACACCGCAGTTCAGTTACGTCAAAAGAATGGTGACAAGCTAGCATAATGGCCATCGTGAGCCTTGTCCTCTCTGATGCTGGCCTGTAATGCTCCCAAGAAAAGGAGTCCCATTTCCTTTAATCCCTCCGTACAAAAAAAGCTGCTACATACCAGTGCTTGTCTTCTCACCACTCTCATGGCCCTCTCTAGAGTTTTACTATATCTGGGCAGAGACTGTAAGACCCAAACCACACCATCATCTACAGATTTTGACAAGTCCCAATCATGGGTGTGAGATTTTGTGTTTTGGGCTTTAATTCCTTTGGAATCCTTCCAGATGAGATAAAGTGATCCTCTGGCTTCTACACATGCTTGCCTCAGCTAGTCTAACTAGCAAAGCAATTACTTGAAGGGGAAGAGTCAGGTTAAATGTAGTCACTGTTTTATTACAGGTACTACTACAGTAGATGGACCTGGAGGTCACAGCATCAGTAGTGGAGTTCAGGAAACCTGTTATTAGCAAATATTAAACCATTATTTGATCTTGGTGTCTTGTCCTTTCTGAGATAACATAACAGCAATTTAGGGTCATTCTTCTACTCCAAGTGTAAAGCCAGAGATTGATATTGCTGGTGATATTTTGCCTTCAGATCTGTACTGGACAGGCTGCGTATACAAATGTCCTGATATATGAAAAACATCCCCTGTGATTCTGCAGCTGGATGATGCCAGGATCATAGCTTCGCTCCACTGAACACACTTTCTGTCCTCTGAGAAGCTTTTAGTAGGCCTTTAAAACCAGTCACAACCCTCACTCACCTTCAAATTCAGTATGTGATCCATTATTAGAAAACACTTCGGACGACTGGTCTCAGCATCTAAACCTCCACCCCTCTGTTGTGGATCCCAATTCAGCATCAGTTGCAACCAATTTTCCATTGGTTCTACAATTAAACTGAAACAGAAGGGCCATAAGAAAGAGAAGGCAGATACTCTACAACACTCAGTCCACTTAGGAAACGAGGGTCTCACAACAGCAATAAGGCTACAACTCTTTGGTTAGAGACTATACGCGTGCAACACCTGCTGAACATGTGTGAAGAACTGATTTTGCTGCAGTTGCTCATCCTGACAGCAGGGAAAGCCTGGAAGGGGAGGAAAGCACATACAGAGGGAGCATCTCCACTAACAACAGTCTTCACTGACCGCCGCAGGAGCACACGACCGCCGCAGGAGCACATGCCCATCCAACACACCTCGCATCACACTTCTCCCTCTTCCTGACTCCTATTCATTGAATCAGGAGTATCTGGACACATCAGTAAGGTGTATCAAAACAGGTAAGAGGAAGAATTGTTTCTTGTTTTTTTCCCTCCAAAACCCATCTGTGATACACATAAAATTGAATAGTCTTCAAAGCCTTGTCTGCAGAATAATCACCCTGTGCTGCAAAGCTGCCTGGAAGGTTCTCCTCCATGTTTATCCACAAAAGCAGCAAGTAAGTTTATTGTCAAGAATGTCTTTAAAGACAGAATGCAGTGCAAAAGCCCAAAGCACTGGCACAAAGCCACTTATTTCATTTTCAACTCCAGTACTTTTCCTAGAAATCTGCCAGTGCCATGGGTTGTCCTGCACTGCTGGGCACATCTAAAGACACAAATGCTAAATAAGTGACAAACAATGACAGCCTGACTTCTGACTTGATTAATTCAAGTTGAAGGACCTCCTGGAGGTCTTTGGTCTGAACCCTAGCCCACAGCAGGGCCAGTGCTGTGGCTACAGCAGGTTGCTCAGGACTGTCGAAGCAAGTTTGAGCAGTCCCCACAGATGGAGAACCCCCACTGCTTGAGGCCCTGTCCCAGGGATGCATCACTAGCTTGAGGAGACCTTTTTCCTGTGTCAAAATTTCATTTCCCTTGTAGCTTGTGCTGTTGCTTTTTGTCCTTTTGCTTTATCACCCTAAGAAGAGCCCATTGTCTCTGTAATGCCCCAGTAGATAGTAGAAGACAAAATTAGATCCCCCTTTGCCTTCTCTTTGCCAGGCTCAAGAAGCCCAGCTTAAGGGCCCCTCCCTTGCACACTCTATTCAACAGGCTCTGACCATCTTTGTGGCCTCTGCTGGACTCGCTGCAGTTTTCCCAACAGAAAAAAAACTATAAGCTTTTGCTTTCATGGAGCAGCTAACTCAAGTACTTGGTTTATGAGATTCAATACCATCAAGTTATCAGGTAGATGTTACTCAGTGGCCTTGTGATAACGGATGGAAAGCGGTCAGAGTTCACACTGCAACATGAACTGTCGTCATCCCACAACCTGCAGGGTGAACTGCCACTGGAGTGTCCACAGAATCAAAAAAGAGCCATATGGCTACAGGTTATTCCTTAACAGCAAATGGTAGCTTGCCAGTAGCTTGAAACACTGCTTAGGAGAAAGAAGGACAACCTCTCAGTGCTTGGGCTTAAGAAGGAGTAGTCCTCAGTTTAAAAAACAAGCCAAAAATTATCACACGTAGCCACAAGGACACACTTACCCACAGAGGCTGTGAGGCTGTGGCAGATGGGTACTAAAGCGAACCTCCCCATTCATCTCTTCAGAAGCAAAGATGTGCTTTGGATCCTTCTTCTTGATTTTTTCATGCCTAGAAAATAAAATCCTTTGTGGATATACCAATGATGTTACGTTTGGAAAGAGACAATTGAATATGGCAGCAGCAAAAAGCACCACAGTCTAGTCGCTTTAGAAAACATACTCTTTCAGGACACAGACGACGTTTCCAAACAATCCACCCAGAATGCCTCCAAGTGGAAGTGCAACTAACTGTGTCTCCGGCCTTTCCACTGCCCTTACCTTGATCCGAGTGTAGCACCTAAGAAGTGTTAGAAAAACAGCACGCTACTGGATCCAGGGAAAGCATCACCAGCAACTCTGCCTCAGTTTCCTCACCTTGGCCCACTTCAGCACTGGTCGGAACCTTGCCGAGAGCTCAGCTGCTCCCGGAGCAGCAGGATTTCCCCAGGGCAAGCCCACACTCAGCTGCGAGGCTGAATGCTCCCGGAGGCTGCCGGCTCGCTCTCTGTCCCAGTCAGCCCCAACAGGACCTGAAGCCACAACATGTGTGGCCTGTGCTCTTCTCTTGCTTCTTTTATGGATAGGGAAGAGCTATTTCTAATCTCATTCATTTATTAGTTTTCTACTAATTCCTTGATTAGGAAATCAAGTTTTCCATGGTAGAAAAAAATGGAACAAATACTGAACTATTAAAATAATAAAATCCCAAGAGTTAGCAGTTAAAAGGGAAACTATTGCAACATATTGGTTAAAACTGTTTGTTGTTAACACACAATAATTAAGCTAATACTCGCAGAAAACGTCAAATTTACTTTTTCTCCTGTTATTTCCATGCTAACAGAAAAGCCAGTTTTGTATTTTTTGTGTTGCAGAATCACCCTTTTAAAAACCAAGCTTACATACATTCCTGGTATTGCAAGGTAAGAAGTGGAAATACAAAACCACATATTTCTGCCCCTTCTTCTAGCCCTGAAAGAGCAAGCAGGATAAAGTATTTCAGTCATCACTCCTGTGAAGTTACTTACAAACCCACAAGTATGTATTTACTACACAAAATACACTGTCTTGCTGTGTGTTATTTATTTCTAAAAAAAAAAAAGTAACCTCACAGCCTTGGTGAACAAAGGACTGTATCACTACTTCCCATTACGTTTTTCTGATACCAATGCACAGACTGGTTTATTTTTATATTTTTTGATTCACATTTCACTTGTGAAGGAATTATGATGATCAGTGGCTACCATGTGATGCAATAAGCACATACTACAGTGTGTATAAATAGCCAATCAAACTGTCGTTGACATGACCGAAGCATCAACAGCTCCTACAAAGCTCAGCAAAACCACCAGCCTCAGCACCTAACAAACAATTTATCGTTCGGGTTCACACTGTCACCTCACCACATGCAGTAGCTGTCGTTCCTCTTGCCTGGCAACGCCACTAGCCGAATAAGTGTCTTACCAGGTAAATGGCTGTAGATTATGTAAGAAAGGTCTAAATCCTGCAATGCATTCAAACACCATCGTTCCAAAGCTCCAGTAATCAACAGTAACTGAGTAGGATTTATTCTCAAAGAGTTCTGGAGCCTAAAAAGGATCATAATAAAAAGACACTTTGAAAGTAGTACTTCTGTTCACCTATTTTCTTGCATTTCTGCAGAGACAAAGCTGCATCTAGACACAGCCCCCAGTTCCAGTGCGGCACAGGGACCCTGATGCAACCCCACTTAGGCTACCTCATGGGTCAGGGATTAGAGCACCCAACCCACGAGATGGGAGGGAGCTGGGCTTGTTGGGCCTGGCTGTGGGGAGGCAGGCTGAGAGCAGGTCCCAACCGTAGCACAGGAAGGGATGGAGGGGATGGACGGGGCCAAACTCATCTCAGAAGGGACAGGTGATACAGTGAGGGGCAACAGCCCCAAATCACCGTCTGGAAGGCTGAGGTTGGACATGAGGAAACACTTCTTCCCCTGGAGAGGGAAGGCCCCTGGGACAAGTCCCCAGGAAGGGGCATTTTCAGGGGTTTCAGGGTTTGGCTGGGCCAAGCCACAGCTGCCTTGACCTTGTGCTAGTGACAGTCCTGAGGCAAGTGGGAAGCTGGACAAGGGACCTCTGTAGGTTCCTTCTGACAAACATTTCTGTGATTCTATAAAATGTGGCAATACCACATGACTTGTATACATGAAAAAAACACCAAGTCTTACCAAATATTGTAGCGTTCCAACAAATGAAGTGCATAAGCTTCCTTGATCCAGATCCTTTGCGTATCCCAGGTCTATTATTTTGTGAACAATCTGTAGACAGTTTATATAGCTCATCAGAAGAGCAAATTCAGAGAAAAAGCCCCATCAAACCCAAAATCTGTGCAGTAACATCCACAGCATATACTTGAGAAGAAGAAACGCCAGAATGGAAATTCTGGGGAAAGTCCATGGTGAAGCTTCAAACATGTGACACAGGGTTAAAGCTTGCTATTTCACCACGTAAGCTGGCATTGTCCACCTATCTCAACTTAGACTTGATTTTATTCAAAGCACCTTACCAGTTACAGCTTGGCTGAACAGTGCATCTAGCTTTTCATCTGGGAACTGGAAGTTATTTGTTTGAAGAGTAACAACACAGAAAACAATTTTCACTAAGAAATCCATGAGGCTGACTCTGAACTAGCCTGATTTTACATGCAACCCTCAAAGCCACAAACACAGGGATATGCTATAATCTCTTATCATTCATATTCTGTTGCAGGCAGGGTTCTTGAAAGGAGGCAAAAGTTGTTTGCTTTTAATCACAAGGACTTAAAAATAAGCAAAATAGAATTTGTGGTTTCAAGACGACAGAAACTTTTAGTAAACTCGCAGTTGAGTTTTCAGCCTAGTCCAATGCCACAAACTACCTGTTCTCTTTTATTTCTCTCAGGTAAGAGAAAGCTGCTGGCGACTTCTAGAAACAGTGGGAACACCACTGACAGAGGCCACCTGACTTACCTTCCCACTTTCATCCTGAAGAACAATATTTTCAGGCTTTAAATCTCTGTGTATAATTCTGTTTTCATGCAAATACTGGATACCAGACCCTGAAAGACACATGTTTGATTTAATAGAAAATATACTCATGTTGATTAAAGATGCATGTAATAAAAATCTAATATCCCTGACACTGGGGTTGACATCAATATGTTTTCATTTTAAAGCACCATTAAGAACTATTGACTTGAGATTTGTCAAGATTTATGCTAGGACTGAACTAGCTCTCTTCCTCTGCTCCACAGAAATGGAGGTTGCTACAGAGTTCAGACCTCATGGCCACAGGTCACATCTCCCACCTGGAAGGCAAGACAGAAGGCAGCTGAATTCTATTCAAACTGTAGAGTTACAAAATGAACCACAGCACAGAGACAAGCAAAGCAGGTCTCCCAAAATATGCAGGCAGCTTGAAACAGCTCTGCATGTCCTCTAGCCGAAGATCTTGATAAATTAACACAAGATAACACAAAGACCTATTTATATATTTGAGCATGTTATGCAAGATGCTGATGAAATTAATTAAGCAAATGACACAAGTCGAGTTTCCCTTTGACCTAAACCTACTGCCAAATAGCAGCTTATAGAGCTCCTAGTAAACTTCTACCACTGCCCAAGCACCACAATGCAAACTACCACATCAGGGAAGGGACTGCTCAGCTGTGACGAAGCAGGAGCACGGCTGGAGCTAAGAAATGATCCCTGGGCAGCCTTTAGTTAACAGGATTCTGTCTGCGAGAAGGGGAAAATTCACACAGGTTTATCCAAATAACAGCAATGGCTGCTACATAAATGATTATCAAGCAAGCGTCTCGCTCAGGACATAGCCACAGACAAAACAGCAAAAGATTACTTTCAAAATTCGGTTGTTTTGATTGGGTTTTTTGTTTGTTTGTTAAGTCATTATTTTTCAACCTTGGAGATGAGCAAGTGGAAATAAAAGGTCCCACAAAAGGCCCAAGGCAGGTATTATCATCATGGGGTATTTTAGATTTTCCTGTGCAAAACATATTCTGCCTGCACATTGTGTAAAGCCTACTTCTAACCAGCCATGACTGTAAATTCATTACGAGATTATTTTAAGAGAAACATTCAACCATCACACCTTGTCCACATTTCAGACACTTTCTCCCATCAGGGAGAAAGACCCCAACCTTCACTGATTTAACATTTATACATTTAACAGCTTCTAACTTGCATTTCTTCTCCACTGCATTTTCAAGTCTTTGCCAAAGACACGACAAGGACATTCAACTTAGGAAGACAACAAACCCTGTTCTGTGGGTGGAAGGGGAACAAGGATGAAGGAATGGAGAGTTGCACTTGATTTTGGGACCTCAACTGCATGCCCTCTGAGCACTGAAAGAACAGAAGCCGAGGCCAATACACCCAAAATGCTTTCTCATGCCAAAACCAGCTCTGTTACTACAAGTAGAGACGGATTATCTGTAAGAGAGCTAAGAAACCCATGAGCTCTATTGAGGAGCTCTCCTGGAAAGCCTACTTGCTAGAGAAACCATCTGTAGGCATCCCCTTCCATCAGATGACTTCTTCACCCCAGGGTGTGCAAGAAGCCTGGCACTTCATGATGACAGGAACGCCAGTTTCAAGTCTCAAATCTTTTACTTACTTGCTCTCAGTGGTGAAGAATTTGGCATCAAGCTAAAGCTCAACAGTTTTAAAATTGAGATATTTGATGATATAAAATTGAGATATTTGATGGCCTCCGGAGACCATCAAGTTTGTGTCACAGAATGATTTCTGTGGGTTACCACAGCCTTAGGAACTGGCTTTAAAGCAGGCACCCAAAGGTATCAAATTAAATTGTTCCCTGTGAGCAGTGCTGCCAATGCTGGGCTACTTCTGTACAGATTTGCTGCCTGCTCCCTTTCCAAACTGCAGAATCTGAAATCCACGTTACCAGACACCTTCTGAATGCAGAACAAGTTGATGTCTGGCTAATTCTCATCTTGTCGTCACCCTGCCTCCCTGCAGGCTGCCTTGGGACCTTCCCCAGGACCATACACAGCACAACAGCAGTGTTAAGGGGAAAGGAGGTTTCTTCTCCAACCTTGCGCTTCAGCCTCCCACAGTGAAAAGCAGGGCTGGTGCCCCTTGTTACGCTGCTCACCAAGTGCAGTTTGGTCCCATCCATCACCTTTGCACCTGCCCTTTCTGTAGCCACAGGCTGCTGCTGGGGCCTTGTCAGCCTCCCTGCAGCCAGACCCAACAAGCCCATCTCCTGGTGGGCTGGGTGCTCCAGGCCCTGGGCAGCCTTTGCAAGGTGCTGCCAGGATCTCCACATCCCTCTGGAACTTAGGGCCAGATGTGGACAACTGTATCCAGATGTAGCCCCCCCTGCGCTGAGTAAAGGAGACCGTGATCTCCATCACTGTGCTAGCAACAGCTCTAATGCAGACTGACAGGATTGCTCTTCCAAAACGAGAAGCTTCTCAGTGTTTAGGCACACTTCTTTTGGGATCACCTACCTAATTACCTCTCAATTCAGAGCAGATCGTTAGCCAGAAGATTGCTGGACTAAGCACAGCATGGCTGGCTTCCTCTTCTGCTATGCTCTTACCTACCTTGCTCTCAGCTCCATGCCAGTTTATCACCTCCTCTGTACCGCTCCCCCAAAAAACAAAACTCCCCTCCTACTAAGCAAACCCTACGTAGAGAAGCCACAGGGCGGCTTTGGCACTTCTCATGTTGGTTCTTGCTTTTTGGCTTGTATAAGTTACATTCCTTCAAGTGACAGGCAGTTTGGCAGCTCCAAAGCCACAAACAGAAAAAGGGTTTGAATGGGAAACTGTAACCTTAACAAAACAAAACGTTAAGGTCATAGCTACGTACAACTGACCACTACACAGCTTTTCCAATCCCATTCCACAGACACATCACTAGTGCAAGCTTCTTGTCTCGGTGACCAGCAGGGGTACCAAGTCCTTCCACTGGAATAGAAATCTGATTTGTTTTAACACCCTGTTCTCGTTAGTCCCCTTTTTAGGGTCACGTGAAAAAGCAAAATGCCATTACACATTAAAAAAAAACACCACCACCAAAAAAAACAAAACACAGGAGAGGCATTACGCTACGTACCAACATCGCTAAGCAGAGAAAGTATTTGACTTTCCTTAAGTCCGCAGCAGTTTTCTGGTTTGTTTAGCAACTACAGTAAAGAAAAAGATGTTTAGAACCACAGTACAACAGTTAGCAGTCAAGAACATCTCCCACCCCCTGCTGACATGACAGAAAACAGCACAGCCCAAATATAACTCTAGCTGAATGAGGTAGTTGGCTTTGTGAAATAAAAGAACGGGGTAAAAAGAAAACAATTCAAACAAAATGAAAATTCATTGCATGGAGATGGGGTTGAAAAAGATTTGGGCTACTCGAATACCACAACAGCATCAAAGCCATCAGAGAGCAAACAAGCAACAGATGCAGGCAATGGGGATCCTAAGGCTCCTGGAATTTGCTTGTTTGTCATCTGCTGAAGTTTGGCTTGATGGGATTTGGAAACATCCCAAATCATAGAATGGTTTGGGTGGGAAGGGACCTTTAAAGGTCATCTAGTCCAACCACCCCTGCCACTGGCAGGGACATATTCAAGTACACCAGGTTGCTCAGAGCCCCATCCAACCTGACCTTGAATGTTTCCAGGGATGGGGCATCTACCACCTCTCCGGGCAACCTGGGCCAGTGTTTCACCACCCTCGTCGTAAAAAATTTCTTTCTTATACCTGGTTTAAATCTACCTGAAGCAGGACTGCTGCTTGAAAGAACAGCCCACCAGTGAGGAAAATAAACTGAGTGACAAAATGCAAAAGGAACAGACACACATCCAAGCCCTTGGCTTTCAAACATGGGTCACTGATAAGAGGATTATAGAAGAGAAACCAGCAGGTTAACCCGTAAATTCAGTAAAGGCTACAGAAGAGATGATCACTGCAGTCACTTACAGCTCCCAAACAGCCCAGCTGGCCCAAAGCAACTGCTGCTTTAATCTTAACAAGCCAGATACAGACTCCACCAGAGCCTGTTTTTCTCAGTGTGCTGTACCCACGTGAGATCCCACACTATGGAAAAATGACCCAGGTATCAGCCCATGCTCCAAGAGGCTTCCCAACACCATGCAGCCACCTCCATAGTCACCAATGCTGCCTGAGTCCTGCAGGGTCCAAGGCACAGTACCAGCCACCCCACCTCACGGTCAGGCACCTTAAAACCAGCAAAGAGCATGTTCTCCGATAACAGTGCTATTGCCACAGGCTGCCCCAACCCACACAAGTCACCTTCTTCAGCTCAGAGTGCTCAATTGCTGGCTAGCTCTGCTGTGGGACACGGTCTCCTTTCTGACCGTACTCCCACAACAAGGAGCAGCTGCTCGACAGTTCATCATATGCTGGCTCCTAGGTCACCCACCCAGTTAATCCTGAGCTAAAAAGCAGATTGTTGGCCTGTGGATCACTGGCATGTCCACAGCACAGACCATGACCAGAACTCACAGCCCTGCCTCCACTCTAAAGTGCTTCTTCATCTCCCCTCTCCCATGCCTTGAACTTTTCTCCTCTAGTGACAGGTATGGGAGAATCACCGTATGAACCCCCTTCCTAATTAGTGTCTTAATGATCTGTCAATAAGCAGCTTTAGCAATTGCCCACATAAGCCCTGAGTCAATCAACACGTGATCTAACTTTTTGATCACCACACAGAAGGCTTTTATAGATGACTGAGGGACACTCCTGCACCGCAGTCACACCTCCCATGACGTCCCCTCATGTTTTTGCCTGCCTCCCACACTTCAGGCACAACCTCTAAGGCACAGAAGCCAAACTTCAACATCTCACTCCCACTCTTTAAGTTCTGGGTAGATGTGCTGAAAAACAAAGGAAGAGAGGGGCCAAGTCAGAAATCAAGGTCAGAGCCCACAACACTACCCTGAAAGAGCACAAGCATAAAAATGTGCATGGCACATAGACAGGAGCTGATGCTTTTCCAGACTTTATGAAGATGCAGATGTGCAATGAGAAATTCATAGTGGTGCAAAACACAAATGATGCCAAGTGAGTGTAAGAGAAAGATTTAAAGAAGATCAGACTCAGAAATAAAAACACATGCATCTTTATTTAAGGGACACAGCATTACATGCGATCAAATGAAACGAAGCATGTTACTTCTTAAATTGCCCCAGCATCTATGCAACATCTAAGGATTCATTAGAAATTAAATGATCGAACACTGCATTGCAAGTAGAGCTAATGTAACCCCAAATTTCTTGGCCAAGGCCTCCAATTTACTTGAGTAATCTAGAAACTTTTACTGCAAAAGTACAACATTCAAGCGTCTCCACAAACGTGGTCAGCTACATGCGTTTGCAACATCCAAATGCTTTTTTTCATATATGCCTACTTCCTTTCATTGCCAACCTTAAAATTGTCCCTACTGCTTTAAACGACTCAAAACCATTAAATGAGGCTAAGTTACTGATACATTAGCTATTGCAGACATTGCATTCAACATCTGCTCGTGTTCCTCCATTTAACACCAGTAACAAAAACTACAATAGAAAAATGAGCTTCCTGATAACTTAGATGAGGTGATTTCTAGGCAAACCTAGAAATCAACAGGGATTAGCTTCTTCACCCCTATACAAGTGGTTGCTTCCCGAATCCAGCTGCAATGGAAAAGGAGCATAAACTCTACCAGGCCATGCAGCCACTGCATGGGGAACTCCTGGGTGTCGCTGCTTTGCAGAAGGCCAGTTTCCTGTTTCCTGCTGAACAGTTCCTGGGAAGTCTCTGAAGCCCTGGAGGCCCCAGTCCAGTACCAAAAGGATCCTTCCCTGTGCCGAGAGCAATACAATACTGGCTACACATGAATCAAAACTACATCAGAATCCAAACAGAGACCCATAGCAGCAAAGGCTACATCAAAAGCCAGTGGGGTGAGGGAGGTGATTCTGCCCCTTTACTCCGCTCTGTTGAGAACCACCCCCCCCCCCCGCAGTGCTGCATCCAGCTCTGGAGTCCGCAGCACAAGAAGGACATGGACCTGTTGGAGTGGGTCCAGACGAGGCCACAAAGATGCGCCGAGGGCTGGAGCCCCTCTGCTGTAAAGACAGGCTGAGAGAGTTGGGGCTGTTCAGCCTGGAGAAGAGAAGGCTCTGGGGAGACCTTCGAGTCCCTTCCAGTCCTTAAAGGGGCTACAGGAAAGCTGGGGAGGGACTCCTGATCAGGGAGGGGAGCAATAGGACAAGGGATAATGGTTTTAAACTGAAAGAGGGAAGACTTAGATTAGATTAGAAATTCTTTCCTGTGATTGTGGTGAGCCCCTGGCCCAGGTTGCCCAGAGGAGCTGTGGATGCCCCATCCCTGGAAGTGTTCAAGGCCAGGTTGGACAGAGCTTGGATCAACCTGGGGTGGTGGCAGGTGTCCCTGCTCAGGGCAGGTTGGGACTAGATGATCTTTAAGGTCCCTTCGAACCCAAACTATTCTATGATTCTTCGAAAGCCAAACATGCTACAGGAAGTTATATGAATGTTACAGCAGTTCCATGAAAGGACATACTGCTTCAGGATAAAAAAAACAACCAAACAAACCACAAGCGTATCTGGCCTATGGATTGTTCTCTGTCCTCTGGTTTCAAAAACATAAGCCTCATTTTCCACACATGGCTTTTTTCCACTTTAAATTTACTTCCCCACACCTGTACTTTAAAAAAAAAAAAAAAAAAAAAAAAAAAAAAAGAGCACCACAGAACATACATGGTTTCACAGACAACCACAGTTATGGAAACACCATGAAGTCCTTTGCTAAATAGTGCAAAGTAAAGCAGACATTACCTTCCGGAGGTCACCTCCTGAACAATATTCCATTGCCAGAAGAGGAACGTCATTGACCAGAAAGTTCATCTCCTCAGGAACTTCACAGGCTCTTACTACATTGGGATGGTTTAACCTAAGTACGTGGAAAGCTAGATGAAAATTATGACTCCTCTTTTAGAAGAATGAGACAACAGATTGTCAACCACATTTTACGTTTCAGGTACAGTTTCTGTTTCCCAAATGTATCCTTGCTGAGACATACACTCTTCAACTGGCACCTACCAGTATCCAAATGCATAAAATCATACTTGGGAATACACAAACCAGTGATGAACAGAACCAATGTCTCAAAGTCAAGGTACAGGACTTTGATGATGGGGATCCGGGCTCAAGTTCTGGATTCCTGCACATTCCTGGCAAAGTTGTCACATATGTGTCTCTGTTTCTGCATGTGGGGACAGCTTCCCCTGGCCCAAGGGTTTCACAGGAATCCATTAACGCTTGTGTGACAGTACAAGGGAGGTAGAATCAGGCAGGTGGAGTCTACATACATGGGGAAGGATTCACTTCTGCAGCTGAATTCAAACAGCTGTTTCCTGACTGTCTCTAACGTACGTTACTCTTGGGAATAAAAGACACATCCAGAAGGAAGCGAAGACAAACTATTTCTGTGCACACCTATCAAAGCCTCTGGAAGCCACCACAACAGCAGCTGTAGCCGTGCAGCTCAGTGCTTGTATTCAGAAAGCGAGCATGGTGAAAATGCTAACGAGAACAGTGATCACCAAGCCCCAACTTACAAACTCAGGTTGCCTGGAAGGGGTTTCCTCCAACGTTAGGGCAGGCAGAGAGCAGCTGAGGGTGACAAGCCGGCAGAGCAGGAGCTCAGTAAAGCTCTGTGCAGCAGGGGCACTGCAGGCCTTGGTGAGGACAACTCGAAACAAAACTGAGTGGCGTCCCTGCTTCCACCAATGAGACAAAGCATTCCATGCTCTGGGACCTCTCTCAAAAGAGAGGAGGAATTCTTGGGATGAGGGAACAACTGTGTGACACCCCTCCAACGTCCTCAAGGACAAACCTGGCAGCTCTGGTTTACAGAGTGACAAGCCAGAGAGAGGGATGGTGGGCAGCATACAGTACGTGGTTTCTCACGGAAATGCGTTAGGAGACATCATTCTGTACATGCGTGAGCACGACCGAAAAAAAGCAATTCCTAGCTCCCCGGTTGCTAGATCAAAGACAAACGCACTGCACGGTACAGGAATAGGTGGGCATTCTCATGTCACCACATTAAAACTCGACACACGGTGTGGTTTGCGTTTGGAGGAATTTAGCAATCGCTAGGAGGTGGACAAACAAGTGCAAAGGGTCCGGGTGTCGCTAGGTCCCAAGCTGAGGCACCAGCTGTACACTAGAGCAGAAGCACCCGGACATCTTGGGACGACAGATAAGCCAGTGCAGGGGCCTTAGGCGACAGGAAAAGTCTCAGCTCGGCCGGTTCGGGGCTGGCTGTCCCCAGGCAGGTCGCTCAGCCCGGCCGGCCGGCCCCACTCCCTCAGCTCGGCCGGTTCAGGGCTGGCTGTCCCCATGCAGGTCCCTCAGCCCGGCCGGCCGGCCGGCCCCTCTCCCCGCTCCCTCAGGGCGGCCGGGCCGCGGCTGCCATGGCGGTGCCGCGCCGCCCCCCTCCGCACTCACTTCTTCATGATGTCGATCTCATGGCACCAGCGGTCCTTGTTCTTGACGCTGAGCTCCAGCCGGCAGGACTTGATGGCCACCCGGGCGCCCGAGTCCTGCGGGACACAGCGCCGTCAGCCGCCCCGGCCCTCCCCGCCGCCCGCCCCGGCCCTCCCGGCCCCGCCGCCGCCGCCCCACCTGGTGCTGGTAGAGGCAGACGTTACCGAAGCCGCCGGTGCCCAGGCGGTCGCGCATCTCCCAAGGCCCGCAGCCTCCCGCCGGCTGCCCCCGCAGCGCCGCCCCGCCGGGGGCCCGCTCCGCACCGCCGGGCCCGGGGGTGGGTATGGCGGGGCCGCCCCGCTCCATCGCGCCGCAGCCACTCGGCGCCAACCGGCTCCTCCGCCTTTATTGCCGTGTCACCGCCCGCCCCCGCTCCCCCCCCCCCCTCCGCCGCCCCGCCCCGGCTGTTCGCCGTCCAGCGCCGCCGTCAGGCCCGGAGGGCGAAGTCGAAGGGCTGGAAGTCGCGGCGGAAGGCCCGGGCCTGCGCCGCCTCCTCCGCCCGCCCCGCCGCGCACCGCCGCCAGTCGGCCCGCTGCGGCAGCGCCAGCAGCGCCTCGCTCGCCAGCACCGCCCTGCAAAGAGCACAGCCGGCGTCACGCGTGACGTCGGGCGTGACGCCGGCGCCGCGTGTCCGGAGCGGGAAGGGGAAGGGAGCGGGGGGAAGGCACCGACCTGCCGAAGTGGAGCGGGAAGCGGCCGCGGATGCGGTGGAAGAGCTTCTCCCCCGTGTCCAGCTCCACGTAGAAGTATGGCGTCCCCGGCTGCGCCACCTGCGGGGGGACAAGGGGGTGGGTGCCGCTGCCGCCCTCCCTCCGCCCGCCTCCCCCCTCCCCCCGGCTGGCAGCCCAGCAGCTGTTTCCAGCTGTTTCCTAACCGGAGAGGCGGCTCTGCCCAGGGGAAACTCGGGCAAAACAAACCAGCCGACCCACAGAGACACCCAGCTGCCTCCCCGGCTGACGTCAAACCCTAACTTCCAGGGGGCCACGGAGCGCTTTCCGCCAGGATCAGCGGTTGAGGATGCACTCAGGGCACTGCTGCAGGGTGGTTGGGTTTTTTTTGTGGTTTAATTCCACGGCTACGGCGTCATTTAATGAGAGCGCCAGGCAGTTGTGGTCATTCTTAACCTGAGCTGGGTCACCCCGAACCGGTACAGCTCATTCTTGCAAATTCTTACCCGAGGGAACCTAAAACTACCTCCTCATGCGCATCCGCACTGAAAGAGGGTTGGTGTTTGGTATGGGAAGGAACGAATTGTGCAAGCCCTACACATAGCTGGAATGATTTTCAGGGAAGCAACATAGCTGTCCTTGACTGGGAACTTCACCCAGAGCAGAATACACCCGGCATGTCCCCATCCCTGGAAACACTCAAGGTCAGGTTGGACGGGGGTCTGAGCAAGCTGATCTAGTTGAAGACATCCCTGTTCATTGCAGGAGAGTTGGACCAGATGACCTTTAAAGGTCCCTTCCAACCGCAACTATTCTGTGAGTCTATGAGTCTCCAAATCGAGTCTACAACAGTCTGCCTCCCAACAGCTTAACCCCACCATGTCAAGTGACCTCGGAGGGAAACAGCCACCCAGACAGGACTAAGGGAAAGTCAATTCACAGGTGAAATCTTGTCTCGTACTTGCGTGATATCTGAGTGTTCTGGGATTTCTAACAAGTCAATCTGTTGTTCCTGTGCCTGTGCAATAAAGGACTCTTTAATGTCTTCGGAAGTACAGTGGTCCAATGGAACAGGAATCACCTGGAGAGGGATGACAACGTTTCCATAAAAAGAAGAAATGACAAAACAAGAAATTGCAGAAATGGCAGAAAGCAACCAATCCATCACTGGAGCTGGTCTGCTCCTCAGTACTGTTCAGCATCATCAAACAAGACAGGTGAGCACCTATCTCTACAGGCTTAAACTTACGAGTTTGGTTTGGTTTTGTTTGTTTGTTTGTTTTTTTTTTCTGTAGGAGCTGAACAAAAAGCTGAAAACTAAAAGCTTGAAAGAGTTCTCAGCACAGCCTTCTCCTTTCTGATCTCTGTGGTGGTTTAAGGCCGCTCTGATACAGGTACAGATCTGCCAAATACAGAAACCACCACAATAAACCCCTAAATGATTGACACACGAGGACAAAAAAAAAATTATCATAAAATCATAGGGCTGGTACTGGTAGACGATGACCCCCAGAGTTCTGCATCTATCTTCAGATTTCAGCCTACAAATGCGAGCACTGCATTTCGTGTGCCTGTGTGAGGTGATCAGAGCCAGAGCAAGGGTCTTGCAACTTATCTGAAAACCTTTTTAATTGGTTCCGCGCAGGAAAAAGTTTTCCTCACCCACTCAACACAACCAACGCTGTGCTGCTGCAACAGGAAGAATTAAAGGACTGTGGCAGAAGCAGTGCACCGCTTTTATTTTTGCTCTGGCTCTTCCTGTGGGTAGGACGACTTCTCTCCATATTCTGGGAAGGCACAGAATAAAGAGGGTGTTTTGAAGGTGAGCTTTCTCTTTCAACTCATTTGCAGAGAAGGGCAAGTTCGTGTTCTCTCAGGGTGCCACCAAAACCATACCTGTAACTGCAGATGCTGACTCCTATAGTTTCTTTCAAACAGGACGTATCTCTTTCCCTTGCTTCTGAAAAACTCCTTTAGGGCAGACTTGTACTTGGTCACTTCTTCCACCACCTCTGAAGACAAGTCGACCACCGACTGATAGTGCCCGATAGGCAAAATCAAGACATGATCAGGTAGTAAGCCACCTTTAGCCAGGGCAAGATAGCACTAGAGTGAAACGATACACAGCTGTTACTCGCCGCAAGCAGCACTTACGGTGCTGTGGCAATTTACTCCCTGACTGTATTCCGAGTATTCCCCAGCCTAGCTAGTCTGCTTCAGGAACAGGAAAATCTTCCCCTCTATGTCACTTTTTAGGGATTGCTTATTAGCAATTTATTAATTACTAGAGGGATGAGAAAGAGAGAGGGACTGCTAAAGGACCAAAAAAAAAAAAAAAATCCCACTTGAAAATGGTTAACAGTTTTTTAAAATAAGCCCACAGACAAACCTGTCCCTGTAGCAGTTTGAAGTGGATTATGCTTAAGTGGATTACAGGAGCAATAACTTTAAGCAAAGCAAATATACCAATCAATGAATTAATCTCCAAGACGTACTTCACGATGTCGAGTTTAAAGCTACCTTATTTTCTGTTTATGTATAACAAAACTGAATCTACACAGAATAAAACTGGAACCAGTCATCCCAGGGAGAGCTGGCATAACTCCAGGCAGTGCATCCTGCAGCCAAAGCAGGTCCTAGTTTACACTGAGTTCATGCTGGAAGAGTTCTAGCAAGATGGTAACATAAGCAAACCACGAGGGCTGGCACAGCAAGAAGTGTTCAGACGCTGTCATCCAGCTCTG
Organism: Vanellus vanellus; assembly: GCF_965231255.1. Lineage (NCBI taxonomy): Eukaryota > Metazoa > Chordata > Aves > Charadriiformes > Charadriidae > Vanellus > Vanellus vanellus. The sequence continues at coordinate 28,067 of NW_028127394.1, forward strand.
CTGCTGGTGCAAAACTGGGCCTCATTTTTTTAAAAGACTAGCTATATACTGATGTCTTTTGTAGGGGAGATGTGAAGAAACTGAAAATAAAACCAAGAGTCAGCTTCAAAGAAAGTTTGTTTGGGTTGTTTTAAGATTTAAAACTGGAGATTGATATTTTATATTGCTGTTGTCTCAGCATGATTTTGCCGTCATGTAGCAAAGGACGTGCTACGGGTACTTACATGCGTGCCAATACTAACAACCAAGTGCTTCTCAACTTCTGGGCTGGCAAGGCAGAACCAGCAGGGCCCCGTGGGCTGCGCTTTATTGGGAGAGGAAAGAGAAACAAGTGTTAGCACGAGGCTTATTTGTCAGAACAAGGAATGGAACAAGATCTGGAAGAGCTGTTGTGTTTCAGCCACCCTTCCCAGTTGATAAAGTGCTGAAGATGTCACAAGAGCACAGCTCCTGGAAGCAGATCCGATCAGAGAACTGGTGCCTTTGGGAAATTCCAGCAAAAGAGGAGGTGGCAGCCATCACACCCTTGCTGACTGCCATTCTCATCGAGTGCTCTAATTTAACGGAAGAGCACTAACTCCAGGAATTTAGTGGTTATAGTTCACTAATAAGAAAGCACCAGCAAATTTCAACCCACAAATCAAAGTGAGGTAAAATTACTGCATAGGTACAGACAAGGACAGACGTGCCAAACACACTTGTCAGTTCTGGCTTATTCATCACACTCAAAACACCCGGATTCACAACCAAATTGCGATACCTGAGCTGACCTTTAATATAAGTTGATGGCACTGACAAGTTAGGCCTCTCCTTGGGGTCAAACACTATATTCACATCCTCTGCAGGGCACATACAAGATTAGACAAGCAACTTTACAAATGCAAAAAACACAAGGCGGCTTTCCCAAGACTGCAGAAAACCGCATGTCCAATTCTGGGGTTCATTTCTGAGCAAAACAGTGTAACAAGGCTCTTCTCATGACATCCAACTCCAGAAGACTTTGGGAGTTATACGAATACGTACAATGGCACACTATGTCCTACAGAAATGACGGGGGAAAACAAGAACCCCCCCCTGCACGTTCTTTCATCAAAACTGACTGCCATTACAGCCAGCTGTACTTCTGCAAGCACGTTTAGAGGAATGACACTGCCTTCGTTTTCACATCAAGTCATTTAGTCCTTGCACGCAACAGTTCTACAGGCTATGCAAAGGGTTTGGAAATCTTAATAGGTAAAAAACGAACAACTTAGTCTCATGTAACAAAGGCAACCAGACTTATCTATCAAGGGCATTTCTGAAGAGTGTCTTCTTACCCACTGGCAATGGGAATAGCTTTCACAGAAACAAAAGGGGAGGCCAACACCTAAGTTTGCATTTTAAGACCAAATTTCTTTATAACCGAGACCAGCGTTTCTAAAGATACACGCTTGCAATAACACTGTCACCGAGAAGTCACGATCCTCAAAGATTTCATTTCCACTTCTTAAAGCCAGACAAACTCTAATGAGGTTTACAGCACAGAAATACAGAGGTAGCAGAAGAGCTTCCTCCCTTCCCAGTTCATTAAGACTTTGTGAAGACACAGCAAAAAACAACCAAAGTGGTGTTTCAAGAATTTGTCAGCACTGTGGCCCAGTCTCTTACAGTCCCTCCGAATGGAAACATGCCACTTTGTGAAGCTGCCTGTTGTCCTGTTCAGAGGGTAAATGGCATCAGCCCAACTGCGACCACCACAGATCCAATTGGCTTTTAAACTATACTTTCAACTTTTCATTCACCTATTGATTGGCAAGTTTGTAGGAAACAAGGGGCCCTTCATTACTCTGTATTCCCACAGCATTTAGTATAGTGTCAGAGCACGCTGGCAAGCTGACATATACATCTACAGCTTGAGAAAAAGGAAGAGACGTTTCAATGCCTCAAGGGAAGAGCTCAGGAAAAAAAAGCATCTGCATACTTACGGGGTTTTTTGGCTTGCTTCGGTTGGGAGTTCCCTGTCTCTTTCCCATCTGAGGGACGTTTCTTTCCCTGATGCTTGTTCAAATCAAAGAAAAACTGACAAGCTGGTTCTTCCTGTTCAGAAAATGAAAACCGAAGCCCGTTATAACTGCATCACAGAGAGTCACGGTACATACAAGAATTTGCCTTTTCCCGAAGAGGTGTATCACCATCTTCCAACAACAGCAAAAGCATCCTGGAAGAGAGCGCATTGAGCTCTCCCAGAAACACAGCAGACTTTGCCTGCCTGGATATGCAGCCTCAGCCAGGGAAAAAAACATCCTGGAGAGCTGCCCCAAATTGTCACATGCTCCTATTTAGCCTTTTGCTGAACATTCAGGATTGCTTCACTTTATGGATTATTCAAACCTCTTTTTCACTTGACAGCCAATGCCAAAAGAATGTCTGTATTTCATAGAGATGTTAGCCTCTCAACAGTCTCCCACAGAGGCTGAAACCACCTAAGTTGTCATGTACCGCAAAATGCCATTAGAAGGCTTTAATCCTGGCAGAGGAAAGCACTTGGGATGAGGATGGCAAAGAGTAGAGCTGCTCATGCCAGCTTAGCTTGGCTCCCACACGGGAGCAGAACTGCAGTCTACAATCTAACCCCTGCTGGAAGAACTGGCACATACAGCGGAAGCGTTTTCCCCAGTAAACTTCACAAGCTTTCGTGCCTGTCTTCAATTGGATATTGAAGCTAAAGGGTACAAGAATTTTTGCTTCCTTCAAGTTATTGACTGTTTGGTCTATTTAAAGCCTTACTGCCAGGGGTTGAACACAGTAAATCTCTGCTGGGGGCGGGGAGGTTGTCACAGCTAAAGGGGTAAGGAGGTGCCTGTTACCCTCACACCCACCCATCCTGTCAGCTGGAAGGAGCCAGCCCTTCACTCTGCGTGTGTGCCCCAGGGAGAAAGGCTGGAAAGCAGTGCTTGCACTTCCTACCTGACGCACTGTTCCAGCAAAGTCCAAGTCAAGCCTAACTTCAGGCTGAGTATTTCCCTGCCACCCCTCAATTTCCCGATTTGGTTTCTCTACGTTACATTAAGATACACAGGCATAGCTATTCACGTGTCCGCATTAGTGGAGTATCCCACAAGCTTAGAGGGTAAAACATGTTCTGCACAGGGAAATAATCAGAGTCTCTACACTGACGAACACAATCCACTTGTCTGATGATCAAATTACAAAGTTGGCGATTTCAAGTTTTCTGACACCAACAGCAGAGTGTTCAAGCCCCAGGAAGTAACCCTTCTGCCCTCAGGTGGCAAGCAATCAATATTTAAAAGAGCACAGAGTTGCTAATGTAGGACACGAAAAAAAAAAGAACAAAACAAAACCCCAAAAGTACCCAACACCTAGTTCAGCAGCATTGAGGGATACAGTGGAAATGCAACATCAAAAAAAGTAGCATCTGAGTAGCCAGCAGTCTAAGGGAGAAAATTGGGGGCCAACTGCAAAAGAACAATTCGCAGTCTACAAGCTTAGAAAGAAGATGACCATGCATGCTGAGGTGCCCATAGGGGACAGTCCTGACAAGCAAGCAGATCTAAGCACAGCATCACCATGCAGACCTGCAGGAAGAATCATAGAATGGTTTGTGTTGGAAGGGACCTTTGAAGGTCATCTAGTCCAACCTCCCCTGCAATAAGCAGGGACATCTTCAACTACATCAGATTGCTCAGAGTCCTGTCCAACCTGACCTTGAATATTTCCAGGGATGTGGCATCTACCACCCCTCTGGGCAACCTGTTCCAGTGTTTCGCCACCCTGATTGTAAAAAACATCTTCTTATACCTAGTCTAAGTCTACCCTGTTTTCATTTAAAACCTTTCCCCCTCATCCTATCACTACAGACCCTACCAAAAAGTCTGTCCCCATCTTTCCTGTAGGCCCCCTTTAGGTACTGGAAGGCTACTATAAAGTCTCCCTGGAGCCTTCTCTTCTCCAGGCTTAACAACCCCAACTCTCACCGTCTGTCCTCACAGCAGAGGTGCTCCAGCCCTCTGATCATTTTTGTGGCCCTCCTCTGGACCCACTCCAACAGGTCCATGTCCTTCTTATGTTGGGGTCCCCAAAGATGGATGCAGTACTGCAGGTGTGGTCTCAGCAGAGTGGAGTAGAGGGGCAGAATCACCTCCCTCGACCTGCTGGCCACGCTGCTTTTGATGTCACCCAGCACATGGTTGGCTTAAGAAGACGAAAACTGTAACAAACTCCCATGCATTGCATCTATACAATTTGGTTGATGCAAATAGTTTACACAGAACCCTAAGTATTTTTTTGACAAAAATACTCCACGGTTAAAGACAAACACTGTTCTAAGCTCCCTAAACACAGAGAGTGAAACCAGAATGCACCCATCGGGGAGAAGTCAGTGGTACCTCTGCACACAGGGGTGCTTTGGTCTTCTGAGTCTCCTTCCGTGATTTTCTGTATGGATTTTCAGTGACGTCCTGTGGCTGTTTCACCAGCTCCACAGGGTCCATCAAGCTCATCGGCACAATGCTGAAGGCGTAGAGATACTAGAAAAAACACACATGGCTGAAATGCAAGAAGCTTTTGCCATGACTGCAACTCTGAAGATGTCAGTTGTGAACTAAGCCACCCTGAAATGGTAACACACAACTTAGCTTAAACGCTGATTTGCTGAGTTCTTGCAGTGCTAAGGCAGGACATGAAAAACACACTCCCTGTGCCAGTCTCCCACCCAGTAAAACCAAGAGTTTATGGAATGCTTCCTCCTTTCACTTTAAGGAAAGATCTGTTTGAAAAGCAGCAGTGTATCTTCCTTAAAAAAGAAATGACCTTGATTCTTGCCTGTTTCCAGGCCTTCTGGACCTTTTTTTGTTACCAGGCCTAGTTCCTATGCCTTCTTAACCACTAGCAACCTGTCCTTGTATGCCAATATTCTGTAACTTTCTTAAGGAAAAAAGAGAAACAGGTTAAAAAAAAAAAAACAAACCAAACCAGCCCCTTCCCATCCCAGAAGTTAGTAATTTTCAGTGACGTGTAAAGGGCTCCTTTGGAATTTCTCTTCCTTCTTAAAGCAGGCCATGTGAACAGAAATTATATAGAGCAGTTGGGTAAGAGGAAGGAACGGTAGATTTCTAAGCACTTTCCTATTCTTCACAGCTAGATGCCATTTGACCAGGTAGAGAAGAACAATGGTGCCTCAGAACACACCTTGCAGCTCTTACCCTGATGTGGAAATGGTATCTATTACTCAAGTGAGACAGATCCCTCCATTTCAGTCAAGCTTTGAAGTGATCGACACTGTCCTCTAGCTAGCCAAAGCTAGGCTTACTGCCCTCTTACTTGTACTTGAGAAAAGAAGAACAATTCAAGAGTGTCAGTACCTTTTTCTTGCTTGTATTGCCAACATCAGCAAGCGCAATAAACCTGCTCACATGCTGTGGGGTCTCCTGTAGCACTGTGTGATTTCTGGAAGGAAGTAAAACATGATTGTACTGGTATACACAATATAAAAAGGGACAGCGGGAAAACAACATGTCCTCCACGAAGCTACTCAGACAGCGTGTCAGCCACATACAGTCTTCGGCCAAGAACAAGGAGGGCTGAGGACAGACAGACTCATCTAACAGCAGACAGCTGCACAGACCAAAATGACATCTCGCTGCAGTCCAAATACAGAGACAAGAGGACAATTCACTAGTCTAAAAACAGCCATACCTTTAAAGTGTTTCCTGTGGAAAGGATAATCATCTTACCCAACATTAACATGACAGCCTTTATTCTATGGGTAGGTTGTTCTGACACCTGCCTTATGTTACTAGTCACATTTTATATACAAAGGTATGACTGAAGACACCACTCTCTTCACCACACAAGAGCTCTTCCACGATATGTTTTCAGAGATATACTGCTGAATTTAGCTGAACACTGTTTAAACATGACTAAGGGCAACTAATTTGGCGTCAGATTCACAGCAATGTACTGGGACAAGCATTGTCAGCAATGGCACAGTTTTCAAGGCAGCAAGAATAAGATGAATCTGAGAAACAACCTTGACCCCATGTCGGGGCTGGATACAGTTGTCCTCCTGTGTTGTTTAAAAATCGAATTCTTATTAGAAAATAAATGAGATTTCACATGGTCTTACAAACCTGTAAGGAAGTCTTTCATAATAGGCCTTCTCCAGGGCAGCAAAGTGGTACCTTGGTTTGAGACTTGCAGCTAGATCAGATACTAACTTGGAGCCGCATTTCTTGGTATCTATTTCTCCCTATAAAATAGAAACCAGTTATATTTAAAAAATCATCTCATACTGTAGTGAAAAGAAACAGTTTTATACAGAACTGCAAGCTAGAAATGTAGAGACTGACTATACTGAGTGCCATCCCCTGGAAGTGGAAAAAAAAGTCAAAAAGGCTTGATCTCCTATTGCCAACCAGAGCTTACTCATTTATTCCACTCAGGGTTTGTATCCACTCGTTTCATGAATCCAAGTTTGTTGTATTTTCCTTCTCTTGGACTTGTGAAGCCAGGGCAGCACAGAATGAGTTTGGAAAACACCAACAAATGTCAAAATCATTTAGACAAGTTTTGACCACATGCCCAGAGTGCCAAAGCTTTAGTGCACAAGTCAAGCAAATAGGAAAGCTCTGAAGTTTGCTTAGGAAGCATAATTTTATCTCACTCCCATCCCTGAGAAGTCAGAGCAAACCAAACCACAACCAAAGAGCAGACTTCCAACCATTTCCTTGGGTCAAGGCTCTTCTTGTGCTGCTTTTTCCCATTAGCCTTCGACTGAGAAGTGAAGCAGGGAAGGAAAAGGGCAGGGGAAGAGAGAAGTTCAGCAATAGCCTACGTCTGTTACCTGTAACACATTATCTTTGGTAAAAGCACAGGGAACGAGACTCTGACCTGGCAGGCATCTGTCACAGCCCTTCATTGTGGCAGCTGGACAGGCACTAACCCACCCTCAAGAAAGCAGTTTTCCTCTGTGCTCCCTCCAGAGACTAGCAGCATCCTTCCACAGTAACTGCAACCAACTAAATTCAGAGCAACATTTGTGATCAGATGAAAGCTATTGACTCTGATTTTTCAGGCAGGGACAGATAAAACACCCTAAAGTTTCACAAATCCCCCTCCCCAGTGGTCTTTCTCTGAAGAACCGGAGCATCTGCTGTCTGTTTTTCACTCTTAGCTTTCTCAAACACTCAGAAATGACCCAACAGCCCAAACTGCCAGAGCAAGCAGAAAGGCAATCCTTTGTTAAATCCATCTGGAAACCCGTTCCACAAGAAAACGGAACACTTACCGCACTGTTGGCAAAAGCCCCCACATCTCTGGGCCAGGGGGACGTCAGCAATATATCAACACCTTTGAAGTTTGGGGTTGATAACAAAGATGTTTTTAATTCTGCCACATCCTTTGCGCTAAAACTGTAGGCGGGAGCTGGCTCATCCTGGGACTCAGTGCCACTCAGGTATGCGATCTGCAGTCCAGAAGTACCACTGTAAAGACCTCGACGGCCTGCATTAATAGACAGGCATGCACTTGAGATGTAGGCACTGCAAGTAATCTCTAAGTCGCATCACAGACAGAGGACCAAATTCAGTAGTCCTGCCTTATTCTAGTGAAACTGTCCTTACAGACAGCTCATTTTCTGTGCCCGTAAACTGCAGTAAAGACATGTTTTAGTGCAATGACTCAAACCCTGCCTAGAATGAAGTGGCTGTTCAGACAATCCCCGGTCTTCTCTCATCACTGCTGTCTTGCTTCCCCAAAATCCATATCAAAAGCTCAGTATGGAGGCCGAGTGAGAAAAGACAACTGTAAGTGCCTTTACTTGTTACGTTTTTTGTCAGGTGCCATTCAAGGAAGAAGTTAGTTTTTCCTTTTAGCTTTGCTACAGCTTCATTACCTTTAAAGATGACACTTCTTACCTCTGCTACTCCAGTACAGGCTCAGAAAATAGCAAACCCATATTTCAAGTAGGAAACCTTCCCCTTACAAAGACAGGCAGGCTGTGGGAATACGGTGTTCTTGAAGAACAGGCTCTTTCAACCACTATTCCTTTTGGGTAGCAAGTGCAGTGTTAGAAAACAACAAAAAAGGCAGGATTCTCTTTCACATTTTACATAGCAGATTCATAGAATGATTTAGGTTGGAAAGGACCATCTACTTCCAACCCCCCTGCCCTGGGCAGGGACAGTTGCTCCAAGCCCTGTCCAACCTGGCCTTGAACACCTCCAGGGATGGGGCAGCCACAGCTTCTCTGGGCAACCCAGGCCAGGGGTCAGCACCCTCAGAGTGAAAAATTTCTTCCTAATATCTAACCTAAATCTCCCCTCTTCCAGTTTGAATCAGCCAGTTTGAATCAGATTGTATCAGCCTTTCAACATACAGTTCAACTCCAGTCTGAACCCTAGAATAAGAAATGCCACCTTAAAATTTCCAGGAAAAGGAAGGGCTTTGAAATGGGAAGATCAGAATAACGTTCATGAAAGCACCACCGGGCAAATGCACATCCCTTATCACAAACCACCTGCAGCCTTACCTAAATAAGTGATGTTCTCAGCTAATTCGCAGCCACTGATGTCTGGAAAATAGCTCACGGTGTCTTGGTCATTGGCGCCAAGCACATAGGTTGGGATTGGAGCTGAGGAAGAAAACCACATGCACTCAGTCTGCTTTAATTCAAGCACATTAGCACAAGTTCAGTCCACATTTACTAGGAGTTGCAGCAGGTCCTATCCATCCCTACAGACCCCACCAAGCACTCCTTTGCAGCATGCCGAGGAGCAGCAAGCATAGAACAAGAAACCTTTCTTCAATATAAGTCCCCAAGCCTGCTGTTTCCACAGATGCATATAGCACCAGCAGAGAATAACCTCTGCTTTAACTACAACTGGCTCCACTGCCTACATGAGATCATCAGCTCTGAAATGATCCATAGCCCTAAAACCATGGGTCTTTCCTGAGGCAACGCTAAGTAAACACCGGAGCACAGGGACACCTGCTGATTCAGTTTAAGCTGATCTAAATTTGTATGGCTATCAAAACCGTGCAAACCATTGATGTTTTAGGGGAAAAGTTCATCAGCTCTTTGATTCACTTGGTAGAAGAATTTGCTGCATGACTTCAGCTAGAACTGGTGGATATAATAAAAAAAAAAAAAGCAATGGGAAGTACCAGTTTTTAATTTCTCTATGGCTAGGTGACCAATAAAAATTTATTTCTCCCAACAGCACAAGTCAAATCTTTTCAAGCTATTAAAAGTTAGAATAAGCAATGACCGACGTCAGAGACACCTCCTGCAGACTTCCCAGCAGACCAGTAAGATGATCAACAGATCACCTGGTCAGCAGTTCCTGAGATTTTCACTGAATAAAAAACAGGCAATAGTTTCCTACTTAAGAAGGGAGAGCAGCAGCAATACAGCAGCTCTGCTACAGCTGTTGTTCGACTGTTGGTTGAAGTTCCAGCTCCCAGAGTCAGAAGACACAGATTGATTTCAATTGCAGAGCAGAGTTTGGAAACCTTACAAATAACTTAAAACCATAACAAATTCACACAAATCTTGTTTGTTATACATGTGCCTATTGGTGAGGTTATAAACGACAGATGTTTTCAACAGTTTACAGGGTAAAGATTCAATTCAATTGAGGATGAGCAAAAACGCATCAGTCCAGGGATGACTTTGCTGTCAACACCACTCCTCTCTGTGCATGCGCAGGAGAGCTTCCTCGGGGAGTAAAGTTTAAACCAGTAACAATTCTCCTTATATTCTCACAGCAACAGCAACACAAGGCAGCGTGCCTCGCCAATATAAGTCCTCAGCCACATACATCAAACGGGACAAACGTTGTGCAGACGGCTCACACAGCCGCAGGCATAACTGGGGAGTGACACAAAGAGAGGAAGTGGAAAGCAAGAGTCCCAGCTCCCTTCTGGCTCGCCTCACGTGAGGGGCGAGAGCCAAAGTAGCACTGAAGGGGAAAGAGCACCACTACAAATGTTCGTGAGGTAGCAACTCCCTTAAAAGAGGGGTGTGGAAAGAGGCAGAGAAGTCCACACAGGATTTTTCATACCCATGGCTGGGAAAACATCTTCAGCACAAGGGCTGTGGGGACTGAGGAGGAATGGAAAAACCCAGCCTTCCAGTCTCCAAGGCTGAAGAACAGAGACACGTGGGCCACCAGCACCTCTGCTTTCCCCTTTCTCCCCAGGCGTGAACACAGGGAAGGGAAGAACAGCGCTGCTACATCCTGTGGAGGTCTGTGGTGGAAGTGTGAAGGTGGGTGTGAACAGGGAATGACCAGGAATTTCTGTGAGGGAAGCACCAGGAGCGGCAGAAGAAGGGCTACACACTGGCTGGTATGCTGGGATCCCATGGCCTGCTGACCGAAGTGCTGTAAACATCTATATACAGCTTCTCAGGCTACCTGGGAGGACCCAAATCGTGGCCAGGCCACTTGGATACATGCATCTTTGTGCTCCTGAGTCTGAGAGCATGGCAGAAATGAGTTTTGTTTTAAAACAAACCCATCTTTCCCTCCTGTGTGGAGTTTTCCTACGCGAGTTTAACTGCTTTAACATTACACCGTTTAACTGCGACTTCTGAATTCAAAAGCACACTGCAGAGACATGAAGTGGGTTGCGAAATAGTGCAATCACCAGCATCCAGAATGATGCCTTCCTTACCTTTCTTGGCCCCTGTGTGATACTCTGCCCATTCTGTCTCTGAAGTTGAGCCAAAAAAATTCCCAACGCACAAAAGCATCTAAAAACAAATGAGAGTTGCCATTTGACCAAAGACACAACATACACCACTTTTTCACGATATGCTATATTGTCCCTACACTGTGACATGAATCACTTCAACAGCATTTTTTTTTTTTTCTGTAGTGCAGAGGATCCTCTGTGTTTATCACAGAATGGTTTGGGTTGGAAGGGGCATTCAAAGATTATCCAGTTCCCATTCCCCTGCACTGGGCAGGGACACCTCCCACTAGACCAGGTTGCTCAAAGCCCCATCCAACCTGGCCTTCACAGAATCACACAGAACGGCAAGGGTTGGAAAGGACCTTCAGAGATCATCTAGTCCAACCCCCCTGCCAAAGCAGGTTCACCTAGAACAGGTTGGGCAGGAATATATCCAGGTGGGTTTTGAATATCTCCAGAGAAGGAGACTCCACAGCCTCTCTGGGCAGCCTGTGCCAGTGCTCTGCCACCCCCAAAGTAAAGAAGTTTTTTCTTATGCTCAGACAAAATTTCCCATGTTCCACTTTGTGCCCGTTGCCCCTTGTCCTGTCGCTGGGCGCCACTGAAAAGAGTCTGGCCCCATCCTCTTGCCACCTGCTCTGTAGATATTGATAAGCATTGATGAGATCCCCTCTCAGCCTTCTCTTCTCCAGGCTGAACAGCTCCAGGGCTCTCAGCCTTTCCTCATAACAGAGGTGCTCCGTTCCCTTGATCATCTTTGTAGCCCTTATCTGCATCTAGTATCAAACGCATAACAGCAACGGGTTTAAATGTGACAAGGTGACAGTTGCTCTCCTGCACTCTCTGCCCACGCGTTACGGCTCTCACCAACAATTTGGTGCTGGGAAAGGAGGGCTGAGGGGGCTGCAAAGCCCCCCTCCACCGGCCCCTTCGTACCCAGAGCAGAATGAGGCCAGGGGGGGATCACGTCCCCGGAGCGGGACAACAGCAGCAGCAACACCTACTCCAGCACCCTTCCATGTGAAACCCACCCAGCAGCTTCTCCCATCTTGTTGTCCCAAATCTGGGTTCTTTACCCGGTGTGCAAAAACCAATTGACACACGGAGTCGAGATACTTGTTCCATTCCAGTTCTGCATGGATAAGGGCGCTGGGCAATAATTTCACAAAGTTAGCACACCTGTTAGGAAACACTTAGGGTCTTTTATACAAAAAGGTAACGAAGGAAAACCACATCAAAATAGCTGATTGCTCACTTGTATTTATATAATAAGACCTCATTTGCACACGTCCCAACTTCCGTCTGGCTCATTATACTAAGGTAGTCTTATATTTACATACAAAAATCTTCTCCTAGAGGTGTGATTTTTAGTATTAAAATTATCTAAGGTAACTAGAGACTATACCTTCATCCCGTCAGCTACCACTAGATTACTGTTTAACTTTCAATTCTACTGGGGCTCCGCTTGGAACAACAGCTAACATCAAGACTGGATTATGTAGGTTCATGGGGCTTTTTGTTTAGGGACTTTCTATTCCTGTTGCTATGGTTTCAGAGTAGGCCACCACATCACCAGTCGCTCAATTTTCTGGACTTTTAAACTCTTTTTGACATCAGTGTCACTCTGGGCAGGCCCCTGACCTGAGCTACCTCCATGGGAACCCCAATGCAGAAAAGCCCACTGTCCCCATCCCCCGAGTCTTACGTCAAAGTGGCCACTCTTGCCCTGGATGGCCCGGACCCGCCCGAAGAGAGCCTCCAGCCGCCCCTCCACATCGCCACATGCCAGCCTGCGGGACACAGCACATCAGCGGCCACCATGCCACGGCCCCACCACCTGCTGCGCCTCCTCCTCCACCAACCTCCTCCTCTTCCTCCATCCTCCCCTTCCCTCCATCCTCCTCCGCCATCCTCGTCCCCCTCCTCCTCCGCCATCCTCGTCCCCCTCCTCCTCCGCCATCCTCGTCCTCCTCCCTCCCCCTCCCCCTCCTCCTCCTCCCTCCCCCTCCTCCTCCCTCCCCCTCCTCCTCCCTCCCCCTCCCCCTCCCCCTCTTGCCTCCCCCTCCTCCTCCTCCCTCCCCCTCCCCCTCCTCCCTCCCCCTCCTGCCTCCCCCTCCTCCTCCTCCCTCCCCCTCCTCCTCCTCCCTCCCCCTCTCTTTCCTCCACCCTCCTCTTCCTCCTCCATCCTACTCCTCCTCCGCCATCCTTCTCTTCCTCCCTTTCCTCCATCCTCCTCCTCCATCTTTCTCCTTCTCCTCCTCCATCTTTCTCCTTCTCCTCCTCCTCCTCCATCTTTCTCCTTCTCCTCCATCTTCCTCCTTCCTCCCCCTCCCTTCCTCCATCCTCCTCATCCTCATCCTCCTCCTTCATCCTCCATCCTCCTCCTCCTCCTTCATCCTCCTCCTCCTCCTTCATCCTCCTCCTCCCTTTCCTCCATCCTCATCCTCCTCCTCCTCCTTCACCATGCCCGTGCCCATGCCCCACCGCACTCACACGCGCAGAGGTGCAACTGCCATCGCAGAGCTGCTCAACCCGGAGAAACGCCGCCACTACCACCACATCCGGAACTCACCGCCACATCCGGGTGCGCCTCCCCCATCACTCCGCCCGGCGCTTCCGGGTGCGCCTCCCCTATCACTCCGCCCGGCGCTTCCGGGTGCGCCTCCCCCATCACTCCGCCCGGCGCTTCCGGGTGCGCCTCCTCTATCACTCCGCGCCCCCCCCGGCGCTTCCGGGTGCGCCTCCCCTATCACTCCCGCCCGGCGCTTCCGGGTGCGCCTCCCCATCCACTCCGCCCGGCGCTTCCGGGTGCGCCTCC
>NW_028127393.1:0-45915 GCF_965231255.1 Vanellus vanellus
CCCCAGCAGGAAGGCCCCCATCAGCGGCGGGTCCCCCCCCAGCACCCCGCTGTCCAGGAAGGCGGGCACCCCCGTCGAAGGCGTAGGCGAAGCTGCCCTGGGGGGCACGGGGGGCTCGGGGGGGGGGCACGGCGGGGGGGGCACCCCGTCTGCACCCAGGACCCCCCCGTGCCCCCCCAACCCCCCTCACCGCGCACCCTATAGCTCCCCAGCCCCCCTCTTTGCTCCCTTGACCCCCCGTGCACCCCAGGACCCCTTCCTGACCCCCCGCCCCCCTCACCGTGCACCCCAGGACCCCCAGCCCCCCCCCGCGCCCCCCCAGCACCCCCTTACCATGCACCCCAGGACCCCCAGCCCCCCCCACACCCCCCCAGCACCCCCTTACCATGCACCCCAGGACCCCCAGCCCCCCCAGCACCCCCTTACCATGCACCCCAGGACCCCCAGCCCCCCCCGCACCCCCCCAGCACCCCCTTACCATGCACCCCAGGACCCCCAGCCCCCCCCCACACCCCCCCAGCACCCCTTACCATGCACCCCAGGACCCCCAGCCCCCCCCACGCCCCCCCAGCACCCCCTTACCATGCACCCCACGACTCCCGGCCCCCCCCCCGCCCCCCCAGCACCCCCTTACCATGCACTCCAGGACCCCCAGCCCCCCCCCTCACCCCCAGCACCCCCTTACCATGCACCCCACGACTCCCAGATCCCCCCCGCCCCCCCAGCACCCCCTTACCATGCACCCCAGGACCCCCAGCCCCCCCCCCACCCCCCCCAGCACCCCCTTACCATGCACCCACGACTCCCGGCCCCCCCCGCCCCCCCAGCACCCCCTTACCATGCACCCCAGGACCCCCAGCCCCCCCCACACCCCCCCAGCACCCCTTACCATGCACCCCAGGACCCCCCAGCCCCCCCCCCACCCCCCCAGCACCCCCTTACCATGCACCCCACGACTCCCGGCCCCCCCCCGCCCCCCAGCACCCCCTTACCATGCACTCCAGGACCCCCAGCCCCCCCCCTCACCCCCAGCACCCCCTTACCATGCACTCCAGGACCCCCAGCCCCCCCCCTCACCCCCAGCACCCCCTTACCATGCACCCCACGACTCCCAGATCCCCCCCGCCCCCCCAGCACCCCCTTACCATGCACCCCAGGACCCCCAGCCCCCCCCCGCCCCCCCTCACAGCACACCCCGCACCCCCCCAGCCCCCCGTCCCCCCTCACCGTGCAGGGCGCGGGGGGTCCCGGCTGCAGGCTGAGGCTGATGGGGGGGCAGGGCTCCCCGGGGGGGCAGGGCTCCAGCCCCCCCGTCACCGAGAGCACCCACACGCAGTACGAGAGCCCCCCCCCGCCCGCCATGGCCCCCCCGGCCAGCCGCGACCCCAGGGCCACTGGCGAGGAGAGGTTGGCCACCAGCGAGCGGCCACCGCACTCCCGGTAGCATGTGCCGCCGTCCCTGAGGGGACAAGAGGGGTGGTCAGGGGCCAGTGAATTGAGGCTGGGGGCTCATATAGGGGTCAGGGGCTAGCGGGGGGGTCTGGGGCCAGTGAATTGGGGCTGAGGGCTTGTATGGGGGATGCTGGGGGCTCGCATGGGGGGGCTGGGACCAGTCAATTGGGGCTGGGGGCTCGCAGGGGGGTCAGGGACCACTATAGGGGGGGTCTGGGGCTAGTGACTCAGGGCTGGGGGATCGCTGGGGGGTCGGAGGTCAGGGGCCACTACAGAGGGGCTGGGGGCTCACTGGGGGGTCAAGGGCTACTATGGGGGGGGTCTGGGGCCAGTGCCTCAGGGCTAGGGGCTTGCGGGGGGTCAAGGGGCCGCTCCAGGGGGGTCTGGGGCTACTGGGGGGGGTCTGGGGCCAGTGCCTCGGGGCGGGGGCTCGCACGGGGGTCCCATCCCCCCCTCACCGGGGGTCCCCGAAGTAGCCAGGGGCGCAGCGCTCGCAGTGGGGCCCCTCGGTGGGGGGGGTGCAGAAGCAGTGGCCCGTGTCCGGGTGGCAGTGGCCCCGCTCGGGCTGGCCGTGGCCATGGCACTGGCACTGCCGGCAGCCCCCCGGCCCCGTGGCGTCCCCGAAGCTGCCGGGGCGGCACAGCTGGCAGCGGTCCCCGTGCGTCCAGTCTGTGGGGACACAGCAGGCATGGGGACACGGGGGGACACGGGCACGCGGTGTGGGGACACGGGGACACAGGGACATGCTATGGGGACACGGGAACATGGCATTGGGATACGCCATGGGGAGACAAGGGACACAGTGTGGAGGACACAGCACAGGGACATGGTCACGTGGTGTGGGGACATGTGGGGACACAGTGGGGGGACAGAGGGACACACCATGGGCATAGGGAGGACGTGGCATGGGGACACGGGGGGACACAGCATGCGGACACGCCACGCAGAGACAGGGGACACGGCAGGACATGCTGTGGGGACGCAGGGGGCATGGCGTGGGGACAGAGGTGACGCAGTGTGGGGACACGGGCGACAGGCGATGGCGATGGGGACGTGGGTGACGCGGTGTGGGGACACAGGGGACAGGTGGTGGGGACACAGCGTGGGGACACGGGGGGGATGTGCTGGGGGGGACAGGCGATGGGGACGCGGGGACACTGACCCTGGCAGCGGTCGCAGTGGCCGGGCCCGGCGCTCTCGCAGGTGCTGTGGAAGTGACAGCCGCAGTCCACGGAGCAGAGCGCAGCCGCGTCCCCCGCGCTGTCCCCGGGGGTGTCCCCAGGGCCGTCCCCGCGGGCGGTGGCGTTGGCGGGCGGCGAGGTCCAGCCCAGGTGACAGACGCAGGTGTAGTTGGGGGCTCCGCTGCAGTAGCCGTGGCCGCAGTCGTCGTAGCACCTGGGGGCACGTGGGGGACACGTGGGGGACACGTGGGGACACCCACAGCAGCGCCCTGTCCCCACGCGTCCCCCCAGCGTCCCCATCCTGCGGGATGGTGTCCACAGTCCCCATGTCCCCCCGCCATCCCCATCTCATAGCATCCAAGTCCCACTGGCGTCACCGTCCACCCACGGTCCCCGTGTCCCCCCAGTGTCCCCATTTCCCCCGGTGTCCCCCTGATGTCCCTGTCCACCCACAGTCCCCATGCCCCCCCAGTGTCCCTGTGTCGCCCCACTGTCCCCATGGCTCCCCCATGTCCCCCCCAGTGTCCTCGTGCCCTCCCCGGTGTCCCCACGGCCTCCCCGTGTCCCCACGGCCCCCCCACTGTCCCCACGGCCCCCCGCCGTCCCCGGCTCACGTCCGGTTGCAGTGGGTGGTCCCGTCCCCGGCGTAGCCGCGGCGGCAGCGGCACTCGAAGGCCTGGGGGGTGTTGTGGCAGCGGGCGAAGGGGTGGCACGTCGCCATGCCCAGGCGGCACTCGTCCACGTCGGGACACTCGCCGTAGGACCAGGCGGCCGCTCGCCCGGGGGGCAGCCCCCCCGGCCCCCCCAGCGCCACCGAGCAGTTGGGGTAACCCCGCAGCCCCGAGAAGTCGCCCTCCAGGCAGCTGCGGGGACGAGGGGGGGCTCAGGGGGCGCCCCTCCGCGTCTCGGGCCCCCCGGCCGCCCCCCGCAGCCCCCCCCGCGCCCCCTCACCGTCCCAGCGTGGGGTTGTCGGCGTCCCCGCACCAGCCGCACTCCAGGTTGCGCAGACACTCTCCGCAGGCGGTGAAGCGGGAGCAGTCCAGGCACTGCGGCGCCGAGTGCACGCTGCGGGGCCCCCCGCGTCACCACCCCTGCGGCCCCCCGGGACGGCCCCAGGACCCCCCAGGATGTCCCTTGGACCCCCCGGACCCCTTCAAGACCCCCAGGACCCCCCCAGGACCTCCAGGCTGCCCCTGTGCCCCCCAGGACTCTCCGAGCCATGACCTGCGCCCCCGGGACGTCCCCCTGCTCCTCGGGACCCCCAGAATGTCCCCGGGACCCCCAGGACCCTCTAGGACACCCCTATTGCCCCCCAGGACCCCTCCAGGACCCCTCCAGCACACCTCTCTGCCCCCCAGGGCCCTCTAGGAACCCCCAGGACCCCTCTGGGATGCCCCCGTTCCCCTCAGAACCCCCCTAGGAACCCCAGGACCCCCCCGTGCCCCCGCAGCCCCCCGCGCTCACCTGTCGTACCAGCCCCGGCAGTCGCCGTAGGGGTACTTGGCCAAGTACGTGGCGAAGAAGAAGCAGCTGCGGGTGGACTGGCACCAGGCGCACTGGCTGGAGTTGGAGAGGCACTCGGAGCAGGAGCGCCGCCTGCGGGGGCACCGTCACAGCCCGCAGGGACCCCGGGACCCCCCGACCCCCTGTCCCACCAACACCGGCTGCAGAGGCTGGGGCGGGGCTGGGGGGCTCGCACCGCCCCTGCTTGCCAGACCCCCAAGCCCCCCGACCGCCCCAGACCCCCCCAGGACCCCCCTGGAGCCACCCCACCCCCCCCCGACCCCCCCAGCCCCCCGCGCTCACTGGCTGCAGAGGCTGGGGCAGTGCTGGGGGTCCCGCACCGCCCCCCCTTGCCGGCCGCGGCGGCTGCAGACGAAGTCGCCCTTTTTGCTGCTGTGGAACTGCCACTCGCAGAAGGGGTCCTGGGGGGGAGGGGAGGGGGGGCTGAGCACCCCGAAACACCCCCACTGCACCCCAACACCCCCCAAGCCCCTCTGCACCCCCAAACCTGTTCCCACACAAACCTCTCCCCAAACCCCCCTGCACCCCCAACCCCCCTCCCCAAACCCCTCTGCACCCCCAAACCTGTCCCCAACCCCCCCCAGCCCCCCAAGCCCCCTCGCCAGCCCCTCCGCACCCCCAACCGCCCTCCCCAAACCCCTCTGCACCCCCAAACCCCCCCGGCCTCCCAAGCCCCCTCCCCAAACCCCCCTGCACCCCCAACCCCCCTCCCCAAACCCCTCTGCACCCCCAAACCTGTCCCCAACCCCCCCCAGCCCCCCAAGCCCCCTCGCCAGCCCCTCCGCACCCCCAACCGCCCTCCCCAAACCCCTCTGCACCCCCAAACCCCCCCGGCCTCCCAAGCCCCCTCCCCAAACCCCCCTGCACCCCCAACCCCCCTCCTCAAACCCCTCTGCACCCCCAAACCTGTCCCCAACCCCCCCCAGCCCCCCAAGCCCCCTCGCCAGCCCCTCTGCACCCCCCAGACCCCCTTCCCAATCCCCCCTGGTACCCCAATCCCTCTCCCCAAACCCCTCTGCACCCCCAGTCCCACTCCCCACCCCCTCTGCACCCCCCACACCCGCCCCCGAGCTCCTCCCGGCCCCCCCAATCCCCCCCTGCACCCCCAGCCCCCCCGGCCCCCCCTCTCACGGCGGCGCAGGCCTGGCAGTCGCGGTGGTCCTCGCAGAGGGGGCAGCTGGAGGGGGTGAGCACCAGGCGGGGGCCGTCCCCCCCGCAGGGCCCCTCCGGGGGGCGCAGGCGGTCGTGGCAGGCGGCGCTGGGGGGGCACCAGCCGCAGCCCTGGTCGGCCAGGCAGGCCAGGCAGGAGGGGTACGCGGGGCAGCGCCCGGGGGGGCCGCGGAACGGCTCCAGGAAGAAGAAGGAGATCTCCTGGGGGGCACGGGGGGGAGATGGGGGGGGCCCGGAGAGGGTACACCCGGGGGGAGCCCCCGCCAGCACCCACAGCCGCATCGGGACCTGCAGGCCACCCCGGGGGACCCCCCGCACCGATTCTGCACCCCACAGGGACCCCCAGCCCAACCTGTGCCCCACTGGGACCCCCACCTGCACCCCACAGGGACCCCCACCCCACAGAAACTCCCCACCCCACCTGTGCCCCATAGGGACCCCCACCTGCATCCCATAGGGGCCCCCACCCTAATTCCCCACCCCACAGAGACCCCCACCCCGATTCTGTGCCCCACAACCCCGCCCCACGGCCCCCCCGGCCCCCCACTCACGCTGCCCCCCGGCACGCCGGTGCGGTCCCAGACGAGGGTGAGCTCGCTGCTCTGCCCGCTGCCGGAGCTGTTGAAGTGCCCCTCCACCTGCACCGCGTACTTGTTCCCCCGCTCGGGCGCCCCGAAGAGCCGCTCGGGCCGCGGGCGCTGCAGGGGACGCGTCTCCCGCTCCTGCTGCACCCACCAGCGCCCCACCTCCTCCTGGGAAAGGGCACCCCGAAATGTGGGGGGGACCCCAAATCGCCCCGAGCCCCGTTACCCCCCCTCTGCCTGAAGGAGGGGACCCCAAATCCCCCCTGGGCTCCCCACCAAATCCCAATACCCCTCCGCTCCCACTATGGGGACCCCGATCCCCCCCTGGATCCCCCTGGCACCCCAATACCCCCCTCCTCCCACAGTGGGGACCCCAAACCCCATTACACCCCCTCCTCCTCAAAGAGGGGACCCCATATTCTCCCTGGGTTCCCCTCCAAACCCCGTTAAACCCCTCCTCCTGCAAAGGGGGAAACCCCAACCCCCCCAGGACCCTCTCTGCCCCCCAGTACCGCTCCCCTCCCACTATGGGGAGCCCAATCCCCCACTGGACCGCCCTTGCACCCCGATACCCCCCTCCTGCCACAATGCCCCCCCCCTCAGCCCCCAATACCCCCCGACTCCCACAATGGGGACCCCCGACGCCCCCCGTCCCCCCGTTACCAGCTCGGGGGAGTTGGGGTGCCGCCCGAGGCGGGCGACGACGTAGAGGCGCTGGATGCGCGCCCAGACGCTGGGCCCGGGGCCGGGGGCCGGGGGGGGTCCCAGCAGTGGGTAGATGAAACCCCGATAGACGAGGGAGACGTCGGTGTCGCCGCTGGGGCTGAGCGTGATGGTGGTGCTGCGCACGATGGAGACCTGGGGGGCGGGGGGGGCTGAATGCCACTGGGGACCCCCCTGACGCCGGGGGACCCCGCAGAGGAGTGGGGGGGCGCAGGGGCACCCACCTTGTCGGGCTGGGAGTCGTTGCGGGGCTGTTGGTAGGTGACGAGGTGCAGACCCGGCAGGAAGTTATCGGTGCGGCACTGCGGCAGGGAGGTGACGAAGACGGGGCGCGGACCCCACCAGCCGTAGGTCCCCGAGATCTGCCCCACGCGGCACCGGCTCTGCTCTGGGACACACACACACACACAAAATGGATGGGGGGTGTCAGAGGGGCTGTGCTCCCTCCGCGGCGCCCCCTGTCCCCGCGCGGACCCCCACTCACCGGCCACGGGCATGCAGGTATCGTTCTGCACGCACCAGCCGAAGGGGCCGGGGGCGCGGGGGGGGCCCGTCCCGGCCCCCCCGAAGGCCAGGCAGGACTCGCAGTCCACCAGCAGACGGGCCAGACCCAGGCAGCCGGTGCTGGGGCACTGGGGGGGGACACGGGCCGGTAGGGACCCCCCGCGCCCCCAAACAGGGCTACGCAAGGGGCACAGACCTCCCGCGGTCCCATTCTGCACCCCCACCCCCCAAAATGGAGCCTGGGGACCAACCCCCCCCGGCTGACCCACCAGGGGGACCCCAACACTGCTGCCCCCCATTTCCCCGGGGGCCCCCGTTATCCATAACACCCCCAACTTCCCCAGGGGACCCATTACCCATGACCCCCTCCATCTCCCCGGGGCACCCCGTTATCTGTGACCCCCCCCACCTTTTCCCCAGGGCACCCCATTATCTGTGACCCCCCACCTTTTCCCCAGGGGACCCCGTTGTTATCCATGACCCCCCCCGTTTCCTCAGGAGACCCCATTATCCGTGACCCTCCCATCTCCCCAGGGCACCCCGTTATCTGTGACCCCCCCCACCTTTTCCCCAGGGGACCCAATTATCCGTGACCCCCCCATCTCCCCAGGGCACCCCGTTATCTGTGACCCCCCCCACCTTTTCCCCAGGGGACCCCGTTGTTATCCATGACCCCCCCCGTTTCCTCAGGAGACCCCATTATCCGTGACCCCCCCATCTTCCTGGGGCACCCCATTATCTGTGACCCCCCACCTTTTCCCCAGGGGACCCCGTTGTTATCCGTGACCCCCCCATCTCCCCGGGGCACCCCATTATCCGTGACCCCCCCATCTCCCCGGGGCACCCCATTATCCATGACCCCCCCATCTCCCCAGGGCCCCCAGTGTGCGGCCCCCCCTCACGTTGCTGGGGGGCGCAGGGCTCTGGCACCCCCCGAGGCACCACGTGCACTGGGGGTCCTTCGTGCACGTTCCCCTCTCAGCGTAGAGCGAGCAGTAGTCCAGGTGGTACTGGGGGGGGACAGCGGGATGGAGACCCCCGGCACTGGGCGGGGGGACACGGCTCCACAGCCCCCAGGCACCCCACCGCGAGGGGATGGAGGGGCCCGCGGACCTCCCACGCTGGAGATGGGACCCCGGGGGTGGGCTGGGGGCTGCAGGGACCCCCCCTAGATGGGCTCAGGGACCCCAGAAATGGACTGGGGACCCTGTGACATCCCCGGATGGGCTCAGGGTCCCCAGGGCTGGGCGGGGGGCTCCAGAGACACACCCCCCCCCGCTGGGTGCAGGGACCCCAGGGTGGGCTGGGGGGCTGCAGGGACCCCCCAGATGGGTGCAGGGACCCCGGGGGGGGGGGAGGGGCTCCAGGGACCCCCCAGATGGGCGCGGGGACCCCGGGGGGGTGGGGGGGCTGCAGGGACCCCCTGGATGGGTGCAGGGACCCCGGGGGGTGGGGGGCTGCAGGGACCCTCCAGATGGGCACAGGGACCCTGGGGGGGTGGGGGGCTGCAGGGACCCCCTGGATGGGTGCAGGGACCCCGGGGGGGGGGGGGGAGGGGCTCCAGGGACCTCCCAGATGGGCGCAGGGACCCCGGGAGGGGGGTGGGGAGCTCCAGGGACCCCCCAGATGGGCGTGGGGGAGGGCTCCAGGGACCACCCAGGTGGGCGCAGGGACCCGGGGGGGCACACACTCACGTTCTGGGCAGGCACTTGGAAGACGAAGGCGGGCACCTTGTAGGCCAGGAGGTCGCCCCGGGGGGTCCCGCTGAAGCCCCCCGCCACCAGCAGCACACTGCCCCGCAGCACCGCTGCCACGTGGGCGTAGCGGCCCTGCCCCGGGGACCCCTGCGAGCCCTGGTCTGGGGGGGCACAGCAGCATGGAGGGACCCCCAGAGCCCCCAGGGACCCCCAACCCAGAGGCACGTCAGCATCGTGGGACCCCAAAATCCCCCCAGGATCGCCTCAGACCCCCCAGTCTTGGGGCACATCAGCATCCCGGGACCCCCCAGGACCCTCAGGACCCCCAACCTGGGGGCACATCAGCATCCCGGGACCCCCCAGGACCCTCAGGACCCCCAACCTGGGGGCACATCAGCATCCCGGGACCCCCCAGGACCCTCAGGACCCCCAACCTGGGGGCACATCAGCATCCCGGGACCCCCCAGGACCCTCAGGACCCCCAACCTGGGGGCACATCAGCATCCCGGGACCCCCAGACCCCAACACCCCCGTGTCCCCTGTACCCCACACCAGACCTGCCCCGCTGTCCCCCCTGCCAGGGGACAGCCCCACGCCCCTTCCCTGCCATGGGGCAGCCCCACGTCACCCCCCACCACCCCCCGCCGTGGGGCAGCCCCCCTCACCGTGGGGCAGCCCGTGGGCCAGCTCGGCGCTGGGGACCCACTGGTGGCAGCCGAGGTGGTAGAAGAAGATCTCGTCCTCGTAGCACTTCTCCTCGTGGTAGTGGATGTGGACGTTCCCCCCTGCGGGGATGGGGGGGGTCAGCTCTTGGGGGGCCACCAGACCCCACCTTTGGGGGCCGGGGACCTCCCGGGGGGCAGCCAGTGGGGACCCCCTTCACTGCCTGCCACCACAGCGATGGGACGTGAAGGTCTGGGGGCTCCCCACCGCCCCCGAGGGGCTCTGAGGGGGGTCCAGGGGGGTCGGTGCTCACCGTAGACCACCATGTAGTCGCCGATGACGGTGGCGGTGTGGAAGGCGCGTTCGCGGGGGCCGCGGGCCCCGTCCCGAGAGCGCAGCGT
Source organism: Vanellus vanellus (assembly GCF_965231255.1). Taxonomy (NCBI): domain Eukaryota; kingdom Metazoa; phylum Chordata; class Aves; order Charadriiformes; family Charadriidae; genus Vanellus; species Vanellus vanellus. The sequence continues at coordinate 9,900 of NW_028127393.1, forward strand.
CGTCCAGTGCCGCAGGTCCACGTGGAAGAGGTCGGTGGTGTTCACACGCATGCTGAACCTGGGGGGGCACGGGGACCGTGTCGGGGGGACAGTGCCAGGGATCATGGGGGACGTGGGGACAGGATGGGACACGGGGACGTGGGGCTGGATGGGATGTGGGGCAGAGGCATCCCTAGGACACCCCCCCCCAGCCACCCCAGTGCCCCCTGGCCTGCCCCAGGACCCCCCATGGCCCCCCAAGGCCCCCCATGGCCCCCAAAGTCCCCTTGGAGCCCCCCAGCAGTGCCCCATGGCCCCCTGTGCCCCCCCAGCCGCCTGTGCTACCCCCACGGTGCCCCATAGCCCCCCATGGCCCCCTACAGCACCCTATGGCCCCCAGCCCCCCCCACTGTCCCCCTCGACCCCTACCGTGCGGTGGAGGGCCGGTGCCCCCCGTAGACGAGGAGGGTGCGGGAGGGGGGGTGGAAGACCATGGAGTGGCCGGCGGCAGCGGGGGGCTTCCCCCCCCAGGGGGTGACACTCTCCCAGCGCCCCGAGGGCAGGTGGCAGCGGAGCAGCTGCGACGAGAAGGTGTCCTCGGCCGTGCGCCCTGGGGGGGACACCCCGTCACGGCCCCCGCGACCCCCCCAGGGACAGGGGGCACCCCAGCCCCACAGACCCCAGAGTCATGGGGGTCCACAGACGCCCCCCAACCCCACAGCCATAGGGCTCCCAGCCTCACAGCACCCCACGTGCTGACCCACAGACCCTATAGACAGGAGAGACCCCCATATCCTGCGCCACAGACCCCACAGCCCCCCCAACCCCACAGGAATAGGTGACCGCAGCCCCCCAGCCATAGGGCTCCCAGCCCCACAGCACCCCACGTGCTGACCCACAGACCCTACAGACAGGAGAACCCCACACCCAGCCCCACAGACCCCAGAGCCCCCCCAGACATAGGGGACCCCAGCCCCACCGCCCCCCCAAAGGCACCCCAGCCCCATAGCTCCCAGACACCCCGGCCATAGGGTCCCCAGCCCCACAGCCCCCCGGCACCACCCACCTCCGAAGACGTAGAGCCAGTCGTCCACCAGCGCGGCGGCGTGCGCGGCCAGCCCGGGGGGCCGGGTGCCGTTCTGGGGGAGCAGCTCGCGCCAGCCCCCCCGCAGCGGGTCGAAGAGCCAGACGTCGTTGGCCAGCGCCCCCCCCGCCAGCTCGCCCCCGCTCAGCACCAGCGCCTCGCGCCAGCAGACGGCCACGTGCGAGTGCCGGGGGGCCTGCGGGGACGCGTCAGTGAGGGGGGACGGGGACCCCCGGCCTGGGGGGGACACACGGGGACACACACACACGCACCGGGGAGGGGGTCAGCTCCAGCCGGGACCAGCGGTTGGTGGTGAAGTTGTAAACCACCAGGTCGCCCAGTGCCCTGTTGAGGTCCAGACCTGGGGGGAAACAGGGGGACACCCCCCGGTCACCTCTGCAGCCCCCACACACCCTCCAGCCGCACCCCTGCGCCACAGCCCCCCCCCCCTCCCCCGCACACCTCCCCCTACACAGCCCCACAGCCCTCCCCACGGCCCCTGACAGCTTCCCCAGCCCGGGACCACCCCCCATAGTCCATAACCCCCCCATCGCCCTCTGCAGCCCCCCCCAGACCCCCATATCCCCCCTGTAGCCCTCCACAGCCCCCCAGGATCCCTCATCTCCCCCTAAAACCCTCTGTACGCCCCCCAGGGTGCCTTATTCCCCCCTACAGCCCTCTTTACCCCCCCCAAGATCCCTTATCCTCCCCTCTAGCCTTCTACAGCCCCCCCCGGATACCATATCCCCCCCTGTAGTCCTCTAGATCCCCCCAGGGCCCCATATCCCCCCCCAGAGCCTCCCCAGTATCCCCCACCCCCCCTACAGCCCCCCCCAGTACCCTGCACCCCCCCGCTCACCCCCGAAGATGTAGAGCCCCCCACTGCGGGGCAGGACGGCACCGGCGGCGGCAGTGCGGGGGGGAAAGTGGGGGTCCCCCTCGCTGACGTTGTACCAGCGGCCGCCCCCTCGGTTCTCCCCCAGCGCCAGGTCGCACGCGCGCCCCACCACCCCCGGCCAGCACTCGCAGCGTCCCGTGGCCTGGGGATGGGGGGGGCATCAGGGGGGGACGGGGCTCCCCCCATGGCACCCCAAAACTTAGGGGTGCCCCAAACCCATCCCGGGGGTTGGGGGGGGCACAGGAGGTCTGGGGGTCCCCTAACTCCACCTCCAGCACGGCTGGGGGTCTCCCTGGGGGGGTGGGGGTCCCCCAGCCCCACAGATTCAGGGGTCCCATATCCCCATCCCCACAGATTTAGGGGGCCTCCAGCCCCACAGATTCAGGAGTCCCCCAGAGCCAGGCCCCTAGGTTCAAGGTCCCACATCCCCACAGATTTGGGGGTCCCGTAGCCCCTCAAATTCAGGGATCCCCCAGCACCATCCCCCCAGGTTCTGGGTCCCCCAGCCCTGTGTATTTGGGGGTCCCTCGTGCCCATCCCCATAGATTCGGGGTCCCCACCTGGTTGCAGGCACCGCCGTGGGGCTGGCAGTAGGTCTCGCAGTGGGGCTGGGCGCAGTCGGGGCCCCCCCAGCCGGGCTGGCAGTGGCAGAGCCCCTGTGGGTCGCAGCCCCCCCGGCCCGAGCAGCCGCGGGGGCAGAGGGACACGCGGAAGGTGGCATTGAACCCCAACAGGTTGTAGTTGGCGTCGCTGAAGAGGTGCAGCAGCATCTGGGGGGCAGGGTGTCAGGGTGCCCCACGCCTGCCCCACAGCACCCCCTGCACCCCATGCCTGCCCCACAGCTCCCCCCTGTGCCCCACAGCTGCCCCACGGCACCCCCCAGCACACCACAGCTACCCCACACACACACTCTGCTCCCTCCTGCACCCCATAGCTGCCCCCAGCCCCCCCAAACCCCATGACCACCCTATAGCCTCCCCCCACACCCCAAAGCTGCCCCACAGCCTCTCCCTGCACCCCCCAGAGGCCCCCCATACCTATAACTACCCTTTGCACCCCACAACCACCGTATAGTCTCCTCCTGCACCCCCCAGCCGCCCCCCCCCGCACCCCCAGCTCCCCACCTTGCCCGAGGTGGCCTCCAGGGGGGGGGGCAGGGTGCTGCCGCTGAGGCTGGCGAGGAGGGGGCTGCGGGGGGAGTCCCCGTCGTAGACGAAGAGGTAATCGTAGGTGCACTCCGTGTCCATGAAGGTGAAGGTCAGCAGCACCCGGTGCCGCGGGCTGGGGGCTGGAGGGGCACAGGGCGTCGAGGGGGGGCAAACCCTGGGGACACAGGGGGGCAGCATGGCCCCACGGCGCCCGATTCCCCCCGGGGGATGTGGGGTGCCCCAAACCATGGGAGGCCCAGCTCAGCCCCCTCGCCCCCCAAACCGCACGGATGCGATGCTGCCCCCCACCCCCCAAACCACGGGGACAGAGGGTGGGGGGGGCAGTGGGACTCTGGGGGGACCGGGAGGATTTGGGGTGTCCCCGGGATACTGGGGGGGACTTAGAGGGAGACTGAGGGGGGCCTCAGGGGTGTCGCGGGGGTCTTTGGGGGAGATATGGGAATATTGGGGGGGGCCAAGGGAGTCTGGGGGGGCTATAGAGATATTGGGGGGGGACCAAGGAGGTCTGGGGGGGCTCGGGGGAGGGCTGTAGGGATACTGGGGGGCAAGGGAGTCTGGGGACCCTATAGGGATACTGGGGGGGCGCAGGGGGTCTGGGAAGCCCCGGGGGGGGGTGAGGGATGCCGGGGGGGGGTTGGGGCGCCCCCGGGGTCCCCCAGCTCCTCACCTTCCACCAGCCACTCGCAGTTGCCGTTGACGGAGTAGTTGCCGGGGCCGTCGGTGACGAAGCCCTGGTGGCCCCGCAGCACCCGCCGCTGGCCCTTGCAGTCGCCCCCGCCGGCCCCGCGCAGCCCGCTCAGCGCCAGCGCCAGCGCCAGCAGCGCCGGGGGGGCCGCCATGGGGCAGCCCCACACCGCCTGCGGGGAGGGCTGAGACGGGGGGGCCCGCAGGCGCTGGTGGGGGGCCCCGACCCGCAGGGACCCCCCGCGAGAACCTCCAGCCCCACAGAGGACTTATGGGGAGCCCCGGCCCTACAGAGACCCCCAGCCCCACACGGACCCCCCCTCAGCCCCGCAGGGACCCCACAAGGACCCCACAACCCCACAGAGACCCTCAGCCTCACAGAGACCCCCCTCAGCCCCACGGAGACGCCTCCCAGCCCCACAGAGACCCCACAGAGACCCCCCCCAGCCCCACAGAGACCCCACAGAGACCCCCCCCAGCCCCACAGAGACCCCACAGAGACCCCCCCCAGCCCCACAGAGACCCCACAGAGACCCCCCCCAGCCCCACAGAGACCCCACAGAGACACCCCCAGCCCCAAAGAGACCCCACAGAGACACCCCCAGCCCCAAAGAGACCCCCTCAGCCCCACAGAGACCGTAAAGAGACCCCTCTCAGCCCCTCAGAGACCCCAAAGAGACCCCTCTCAGCCCCTCAGAGACCCCAAAGAGACCCCTCTCAGCCCCTCAGAGACTCCACAGGGTTTGGGGGGTCCCATAGGCCTCTGTCGGGGTCTGAAGGGGGGGGCGGAGGGATGCCGGGGCTCTGGGTGGCTCTACGGGACCCCCCAGCCCCTATACCGCCCCTATAGCCCCCCCATACTTTCCCCCCCCCTCACCCGCTGGCGGCGGCTCCTCAGGGCGGAGGCGGAGTCGCAGGCCCGGAGCAGCGAGACAACGGCCCAGAGCGGCCGCGGAGCAGCGAGGGGCGTGGCCAGAGCGCCGCACGGGGGGCGAGGCCAGCGTGCCGCCGGAACGGCGGGGCGTGGCTACGCCGGAGGAGCGGAGCAGCGAGAGGCGGGGCCAGTGCTGCGTCACTCGGGGCAGAGAGAGGCGGGGGCGGGGCTAGCGCGCCGCCGCACCAGCGAGATGACCGGCCAGAGCGGCGCCGCCCGGCGCGGCCTCCGGGGCCTTCCCGCCCCCTACCGGTCACTCCACAACCCCCGAAACACCACAAATCGCTTTATTTTGGCAAAATTCGTCTCTCCAGAAAGTGGGGGGGGGTCCCGCTGCGCCGGGAGAGGGGCGCGGGGATGGGTCCGGGGGCTCTTCGGGGCTCTTCAGGGCTGGAGGGGGGTCCGGGGCTGAGTCCGCATGGGGCGATACTTGGGGTGCCATGGGGCGGGATGCGGGGTCCCCACGGGGGATTTGGGGTCCTTTGGGGTGGAATTCGGGGTCCCAGTGGGGTGCAATTCGGGGACCCCCATGGGACAGGATTGGGGGCGGCCATAGGGCTGGATTTGGGGTCCCGTGGGGCAATACTTGGGGTGCCATGGGGCAATACCTGGGGTGCCGTGGGGCAGGACTGGGGGTCCCGTGGGGCAGGATTGGGGGTGTCTGTGGGGCCGAATTTGGGGACCCCACAGAAAAAGATCTGGGGTCTGTGTGGGGCGGACTTTGGGGTCCCCGTGGGGCAATACTTGGGGTCCCTGTGGGGCAGGACCCCCCCCGTTTGGGGGCTAGAGGTGCCGCCCCCCCCCCGTCTGCATGCTGAAGTACTCGGTGTAGCCGTTGGGGGGGGGCGGGGGGGGCGCCTGGAGCTGAGTGGGAGGGGCGGGGGGCGCCTTTTGGGGGGGCGGGGGGGCCCCCAAATCCGTCGTGGTCACCAGGCGCCCGGGGGGTGGCCCCCGCTCCGCTGCCGGCATCTCCTGTGTCCGCGCCTGGGGGGGCACAGGGCATTGGGGGGCGCACACACACCCCCTCCACATGCCGCACCCCCGGCGGTTTGGGCCCCCCCCCCATTTCTGGGTCCCACATGGTTTGGGGGGGCCCCTGCCTGCCCCCCCCGCCCCCCCGTTTTTGGGGTGCCCCTACTCACGGTGGGGTCCGCGCCGGGGCCCGGGGGGGGGATGGAGAAGAGTTCGGTGAAGTTGGGGACGGAGTCGCTGATGAAGGTGACGTTGCCGTAGCCGTGGCGGGGGGGGAATTTGGGGGGGGGGCCGCCCCCCCGGGCCCCCCCCTCGGCGGAGCCAATCTGGGAGGTGCGGACATGGTACGGGAAGTTCTTGTTGGCGGCCGAGGGGCGCGTCATCACCTGGGGGGGGCCGGGGGGGTCGGGGGGGTCCCCACATCCTGGGGGGGCCCCCCAGTTCACCAGGGAGACGGGGGGGGGAACACACAGAGGGGGTTGGGGGGGCAGGGGGGGCATAGGGGTGGCATGGGGGGGTTGGGGGGGCCCGGGGTGGGGGGCAAAGGGGTCTCAGGGTGGTCCCCCCCCGGAAGACGAGGGGGGGGTTGGGGGGGTGAAGGGGAGGTACAGGGGGGGTCGGTGGGTTCAGGGGGGTGACGGGGGGCCATGGGGGCGCCCCCCCTCACCAGGAAGACGGCGTGTGCGTAGAGGTGAGTCCCCAACTGGATCCCGTTGACGATCTTCTCCCGCGCCCATTTGGGAATGCCAAAGTTGGCGCTGAGCGCCGTCACCGGCACCGCGAAGAACCTGGGGGGGGCGGGGGGGGACACGGCACAGGGAGGGCTTCGGTCACCATCCTGCGGGCCACAGCCCCCCCCTTGCACGCTCGCCGGGCCCGCGGCCGCGGGCAAACATCGGCCATGGCACACCCGTGCAGCCGTGCGACCCCCATCCTTGTGCCCCCCCGCCCCTGTGCCCCCCCGCCCCTTCGCACGCCCGTCCAGCCGTGCAAACCCCCGTCCCTGTGCACACCCCATCCCTTTACACGCCTACGCAGCTGTGCCAGCCCCGTGCAAACCCCATCCCCGGGGCAGACTCATCCCCTTTGCACACTCGTGCAGCCGTGCGAGCCCCGTGCCCGCCCCACCCCCGCGCCCCCCTCCCTCCGCACGCCTGCCCCCCGTGCGGCGCACCAGAGCGTGTACGCGGCGAAGAAGGGCAGGTAGAAGTGCTGCTTCTCGGGGACCTGCTTGAGCGTGAGGAGGACGGCGGAGCAGAACCAGAGGTACGCCAGGACCTGCAGCCCGATGAGCCCGTAGCCGGCCGGCGACTCGTACGTGTACAGCACCTGCGCCGGGTCGAAGAACTGCCCCCCCATCGCACCGCGGGGTCAGCGGGGTCGGGGGGGCCCGGGGGGGCCCGGGGGGCGGGGGGGTGGGGGGGCGGGGGTCTCACCTCGGCCTCGTAGGTGAGGAGGACGATGTGGGTGATGCTGTAGAGTGTCATATAGACGGAGAGACGGACGGAACCCGCGTGGCTGATGCGGCCCCTGGGGGGAGGGGGGGGCAGTGGGGGACGGGAGAGCACACACACACATCGGCCCCATAGCAGCCCCACGGCCGCCCCACGGCCACAGCGGGCTCTGAGCTGGTGGTCCTGTGCCCTCATGGCCACCCCACAGCTGTCCCCTCTGTCCCCCGGCTGCCCCACAGCCACCCCCCCCCGTACCTGGTGACGGTGAAGCCCTTTCCCAGGAGGATGAGCATGAGGAGGAAGATGAGGAAGCTGACGGAGAACAGCAGCTTGGCTGGGGGAGAGGAGAGATGGCACCAGGGGACGCGTGTGCCCCCCGTGTCACACGAGGACCCGCGTGTCCCCCACCTCCATGTCACACGAGGACCCACATGTCATGTCCCCCCGTGTCACACGAGGACCCGCGTGTCCCCCCCCAACCTGTGTCCCACAAGGACCATGTCAACCCCCCCCCCGTCGCACGAGGACCGCATCCCCCCGTGTCGCACGCGGACCGTGTCCCCCCCCGTCACCCACCCAGGATCTTGAGGCTGCCGCTGCCGACGCCGTCGCAGGCGTATTGGCCCCAGTAGACGCAGCAGAAGAGAAGGCTGAGCACTGGGGGGGGAGGGGGGGGTGAGTGTGGGGACCCCCCTGACCCCCCTGACCCCCCGGCCCCCCGCCCCCCCTCACCCTCCACGCCGGCCGCCGCCATGAACATCTTGTAGGTGGTGTGGAGCAGCTGCCGCCCCTTCAGCAGGTCTGGGGGGGGCGGGGGGGGGTCAGCGCCCCAACACCCCCCCCGGCACGGACCCCCCCTCCCGCCCCCCCACTCACAGCCGAAGTAGCAGGAGATGAGGAAGATGAGGATGAAGATGAGGAGGAAGGTGATGTCCGTCTCCAGGATGCCTGGGGGGGCGGGGGGGGGGGGGGGGGCATGAGCCCCCCGATAGCGACTGGGGGTCCCCACAGATGCCCCCTTGCAACCCGCCCCACCTCCCACTGATCCCCCATGTCCTCCCCACAACCTCCCCAATGACCCCCACATGTCCCCCCCCACAGCCCCCCATTGACCCCCCCATCCCCCCGTAGGCCCCCATGTCCCTCCTCCGCTGACCCCCCCATGTCCCCCCCGATTGATCCCCTGTGTCCCCCCTGCAGCCCCCCATTGACCCCCCACAGCCCCCCATGTCCCCCCCCAGTTGGCCCCCACGTCCCCCCCTGCATCCCCCCGTTCCCCCCCCATTGACCCCCTCTATCCCCCATTCCCCCCCCGCCCCCCCCCGGCTGAGGCCGTACCAAACTCATCGGCGGAGAAGTGCCGCGTCCAGAAGGATTTCCCGTTGGTCAGAACCATCTCGTACTCCAGCTCCAGCCCGTCGCCCTGGGGGGTCGGGGGGGGTCGGGGGGGCTGTTTCCCGGCGCGGGAGGGGTATTTTGGGGGCGGGGGGGTCACTCACCCCACATTTGCTGAGGGCCACGTACCACCATCGCTCGCGGACAGAGCGGAAACTGCGGCCGCTGGAACAGCTCAGGAACCGCACCGAGTCCTCCAGCAGCACCTGGGGGGGGGACAGAGCGGCCTGGGACCCCCCCGGCACCCCCCGCCCCCGGGCCCCCCGGAGCCCCCCTACCTGGCAGCCGGACCAGGCGTACTGCGTGGTGAGATTGATGACCTGATTGTTCTCGGGGCGGATCACCGACTCTTTGGCTGCGCAGTCCTGGGGGGGGCGGGGGGGCGGGGGGGGCGGCGTGGACACCCCCCCACGGCCCCCGGGGGACCCCGACCGATCGACCCCCCCCCAGAGAGGCACCCCCGGGCCTCCCGCACCCCGATGGAGCCGCAGCCCCCACACCCCCATAACGCCCTCCGCCCCCATAACACCCCCCGACCCCAATAACCCCCCGGACCCCAATAAGCCCCCCAGACCCCAATATAACCCCTCCAGCCCCCCCCCGACTCCAATATACCCCTCGGACGCCAATTAACCCCCCCCAGACCCTCGTATAGCCCCCCAGGCCCCCCCAAGGCCCCAATAACCCCCCCCCGGGCCCCAATGTATCCCACTGGATCTCCCCTGGACCCCAATATACCCCCCAGCCCCAAATATCCCCTCCAGCCCCCAATACCCCCGCCCAGCCCCCAATATACACCCCTGGATCCCCCCCCCGGACCCCAATATAACCCCTCCAGCCCCCCCTGACCCCAATAACCCCCCTGGACCCCCCAAAACCCCTCCAGGCCCCCCCAGCCCCCAATAACCCCCCCAGCCCCGCGCCCCCAATGTACCCCCCCCAGCCCCCAATACCCCCCCCGCCCCCCACCTTGTCGCCCCTCCCGTACACCGCGGGCCATTGCGAGGGGTCGTCGAAGTAGAGGAGGATGTTCTCGCAGCACTTGGCCTGGGGGGGGCGGGGGGGGTCAGCGGGGCGGGGGGGGACACCCCGGCGCCCGGGAGGGGGGGGCGACGACCCCCCCCGCTCACCTCGGGGTATCGGAAGTGGAAGTCGAGGCGGCCGTAGTCGGAGAGGAAACAGAAGCGGGTGAGGAACACCCAGTCCTGGGGGGGCAGCGGGGGGGTCGGGGGGGGGCACATCCCCGGGACCCCCATCCCCGGGACCCCCCCCGCTGCCTGCGGACGCCGCCGTCCGGGAGACCCCCCTCCCCCCCAGGGACCACCCCAGACCCCCCGGTCCCCAGGGGACCCCGGTGCCCCCTCCGCCCCCCCGGACCCCCCCATCGCACCCGGGAGACCCCCCCTCCCCCCCAGGACCCCCCCATGGCATCCCGGGGACCCCCTCGGGCCCCCCCATCTTCAGGGGACCCCGGTGCTCCGGACTCCCCCACTGCACCCCAGGGACCCCCCCCAGACCCTCCGCAGCCCCCCCCGTCCCCAGGGGACCCCTCCGTGTCCCGGTGCCACCCGATCCGGCCGTGGCCACGGCGACACCGTGTCCCGGCCCGGGGGGGGTGTGACACGGGGGGGGGGGGTGTGCTGGGGGGGCACCCCCGTCCCCAGGACCCCCCCTCCATCCCCGCCGTTGTCAAGGCAACGGCCCTGCTCCGGGTTTCCACGGCAACGGCCGAGCGGGCCCGGGGGAAGGGGGGGGGTCCTGGACCCCCCCGGACCCCCCGATTCCCCCCGGGGACCCCCCCGCCCCCCGCAGCCTGCCAGGACCCCCCCGAGAAACGGGGGGGCGGTGCACATGGGGGGGCCGGTGCAAAACCGGGGGGGGCGCGGTGGTAAGTGGGGTCTGGGTGCAGAGTGGGGGGGGCCCGGTGCATCCCGGGAGGGGGCGGTGCAAAGAGGGGGGGTCGCGGTTCATCCCGGGGGGGGTTCTAGTGCAAAGGGGAGTCCCGATGCGGGGGGGGGGGGGGGGGGGTCGCGGTTCATCCCGGGGGGGTCCCGGCGCATCCCGGGGGGGTCCCGCGGTTCATCCCGGGGGGGTCCCGGCGCATCCCGGGGGGGTCCCGCCGTTCATCCCGGGGGGGTCCCGGCGCATCCCGGGGGGGTCCCCGCTCACCTCTTTGGTGCTGATGCGGCCCCGCACGTACTTGGCGCCGCCGCCCGCGGGCAGCAGCAGCAGCAGCAGCGGCAGCAGCGCCGGGACCCCCCCCCGGGGCCCCCCCGCGGGCCGCGCCCCCCCCGCGCCGCCCCCCCCCCCCCCCCGCCGCCGCCGCAGCCCCATCGCCCGCGGACCCTGCGCGCTCCCGGGCGCGGCCCCGCCGCCGCCCCGCCCACCGCAGCCGGCCCCGCCCACTGCAGCAGGCCCCGCCCGCCCGGCGCGGGCACCGCTCACCACCACGGGCGTCGGCGGGGGCAGCGGCCCCGCCCCGGTACAGGCCCCGCCCCCGGCTATGGGCAGCGCCCCGCCCGCTGGTGCAGGCCCCGCCCACCAGTACCGGCAGCGAGAGCGCTCGGTGCCCTCCTCCCGGTATAAGCCAGTAGAGCCCAGTGTAACCCAGCATAGCCCAGTACAAACCAGTATAACACAGGCAGCCCTGTGCAGCCCAGCGCCCTCCTCCCTGTATATCCCAGTATAAACAAGTATAGTCCAGTATAACCCAGTATACCTCAGTACAGCCCAGTATAGCCCAGTATAACCCAGTATAAATGAGTCTAACGTGGGCAGCCCTCTATAGCACAGCACTCTCCGAGGATAACCCAGTCTACCCCATACAGTTCAGTATAACCAGTATAGCCCAGTGTAACCTAGTACAGCCCAGTACAAACCAGTACAACACAGGCAGCACTGTGCAGCCCCGTGCCCTCCCACAGGTATAACCCAGTACAACCCAGTACAGCCCAGTATAGCCCCATGCCCCCCCCTCCAACCCCCGGGGAACCAAAACCCGGGGGGGGGGGAGGGGAAGCGAGAGCAGCACGTGGTGGTGGCGGGGGGGGGGGGGGGGCACCCCACGTCACGGAGGGAGCAGCGCTGATGCGAAGCGATACCCCAAACTTCCCTTTTCGGCCCCAAAAAGGGGAAAGTGGCCAAAGAGGCGGGAGCCGGCGCGGGGACGGGAAGGTAGGACCCCAAAGCGGGGGGCAGGAGTCCCCAAAGCCCCCCCATCCCCAAATCCCCCATCCCCAAATCCCCCTGTCCCCGATGCCCCCCATCCCTGCCCCCAACCCCCCGTCCTGCCTGCACGGGGGGTCCCTGTCCCCGACCCCCCACCGGGGTGTCCCTGTCCCCATCGCCCCCTCCTCCCCGGGGGACCGCGGTGTCCGGCGGTGGGGCAGGATGCGTGTGTGTCCCCCCCTCCTCCTCCTCCTCATCCTCCTGTGGGTGCCGGGGGGCTCCGCCTACGGCTTCCGCAACTGCATCCAGTTGCCCCGCGACCCCGGGCTCTTCCGCTGCGTCCAGCGATTCCTGGAGTCGGTGGCCAGCGCGGTGGGCGACCTGCCGCCGGCCACCACCGCCCTCAACCTCTCCCACAACGTCCTGCGCCGCCTGCCGCCCGCCGCCTTCGCCCGCCTGCCCCTCCTGCGCACCCTCGACCTGGCCCACAACCACCTGGCCGGCATCGGCCCGGGGGCTTTCACCGGGCTGGGGGCACTAGCCACCCTCGACCTGTCGCACAACCGCCTGGCCGCGCTGGCCGAGGGCACCTTCGCCGGGCTGGGCAACCTCTCCTCGCTGCGGCTCAACCACAACCCGCTGGCCAGCGTGGCTCCTGGCGCCTTCCTGCCGCTGGCCAACCTCACCTGGCTATCGCTGCGCAGCGGCCGCTTGCATGCCCTGGGGCCGGTGGCCACAGCCATCCAGCACTTGCCGCGGCTGCGGTCGCTGGACCTTTGCGGCAACAACCTCTCGGCGCTGGGGCCGGGGCCACCGCTGCCGCCCTCGCTGCTCACCCTGCGCCTCTGCAATAACTCGCTGGGGGGGCTAGCTGGTGCGACCCCCGGGCTACTGCCGGCCCTGCGGCTGCTCGACCTCTCCTACAACAACATCTCGGAGCCGGCAGCCTTCGCCCGGCTCTGCCTGCGCAACCTCAGCCGGCTGCAGCTCGCCGGCAACCCCCTGGACGTCTTGCGGCTACTGGACGTCTCGGACGTGCGGCCGCGCAGCCTGGACGCCTCGGGGCTGCGGTTGGGCCTTGAGGAGGTGGACCAGCTCTGCCGGCGCTTGGGGGTCACCCGACTGCGGCGCTTACAGCTGCGCCACAACGGCATCACAAAACTGCCGAACGGGTCGCTGGCCGCTTGCCCGCCGGCGGCCACGCTGGACCTCTCGGGCAACCGGCTGTGGCGTCTGGGCTGCGTCGGGGCGCTGCTGGGGCCGCGGCAGCGGTGGGAGCTGCGGGAGCTGGTGGTGGAGCACAACCTGCTGCGCCGGCCGCCCTCCTGCCAGGAGCCCCGGGTCCTGCGCCGGCTCTACAACGTCTCGCTGCGGTTCAACCGTATCTTCGCCGTGGGGCCACGGGCCTTCGCCGAGGCGCCGCGGCTGCGGCTGCTGCGTCTCGACGTCAACAACGTGGCGCGGTTGGACCGGGAGGCCTTGCGGGGGCTGTCGGAGCTGCGGGAGCTGCGGCTGGACAACAACCTGCTGACCGACCTCTACGCCGGCTCCTTCGCCGACCTGCACCGGCTGCTCATCCTCAACCTGCGCAACAACCACGTCTCCGTCCTCTTCCCCGGCACCTTCGCTGGGCTGGCGCAGCTGCAGACGTTGGATTTGGGGGGGAACAACCTGCGGCACCTGGCGGCCGCCGCGTTGCAGGAGCTGGCGGGGCTGCGGCGTCTCTACCTGGATCGCAACCGGCTGCAGGAGGTGAGCGCCGAGACCTTCCGCCCGGTGCAAGCCTCCCTGGGCGTGCTGGACCTGCGCGCCAACGCGCTGCGGTACATCAGCCAGCGCCTGCGCCAGCCGCCGCCCTTCCGCCACCTGCGGCGCCTCTACGACCTCAAGCTGCAGGCGCAGCGTCCCTACGGGCTGAGGATCATCCCCCGCCGCTTCTTCCAGGGTCTGACCGCCCTCCGCTCCCTCTTCCTGGCCCAGAACTCGCTGCTGGCCATCTCGGCCGATGCCTTCGACGACCTGGCCGAGCTGCAGTACCTGACGCTGGCCGACAGCAGCGGCGGGATGGGCCACCTCCCCGCCGGCGTCTTCAAGAACTTAACGCGCTTGCTGAGCCTGGACCTGGAGAACATGGGGCTGCGCAGCCTGGGGCCCGAAGTCTTCGGCAACCTCAGCCGGCTGGAGCGGCTGCAGCTGGCCAAGAACGAGCTGCGCACGCTGGACCAGCGCCTGGACGGCCACTTGCCAGCCCTGCGCTACCTGGACCTGCGCAAATGCCCACTGAGCTGCGCCTGCGCCAACGCCTGGCTGCCGGCGTGGCTGGACCGCAGCCGGGTGCAGGTGGTCTATCTCTACAACTACACCTGCGGCGGCGGCAGCGGCGGCGGCCCCCCCGCCTACCTGCACAGCTTCGACACCCGCGTCTGCTTCCTCGACATGGGGCTCTACCTCTTCGCCGGCACGGCTCCGGCGGTGCTGCTGCTGCTGGCGCTGCCGCTGCTCTACCACCGGGCGTACTGGCGGCTGCGGTACCACTTCTACCTGCTGCGGGCTTGGGCCAACGGGCGCTGGCGGCGGGAGGAGCGGCGTTACGCCTACGACAGCTTCGTCTCCTACAATTCGGCCGACGAGGGCTGGGTGCTGGGGGAGCTGGTGCCCGAGCTGGAGCGGGGCTCGCTGCGCCTCTGCCTGCACCACCGCGACTTCAGCCCCGGCAGAGCCATCGTCGACAACATTGTCGACGCCATCTACAACAGCCGCAAGACGGTCTGCGTGGTCAGCCGCGGCTACCTGCGCAGCGAGTGGTGCTCCCTGGAGATGCAGCTGGCCAGCTACCGCCTCTTCGATGAGCTCCGCGACGTCCTGGTCCTGGTTTTCCTGGAGGCCATTCCCGACGCCGAACTCTCCGTCTACCACCGCATGCGCCGTGTGCTGCTCAAGCGGACGTACCTGCGCTGGCCCCAGGAGCCCCAGGCACGCCAGCTCTTCTGGGCCAAGCTGAAGCGCGCCCTCCGCAGCGGCTACGCCGAGGGCGAGGAGGAGGAGGAGGAGGAGGAGGAGGAGGAGGAGGAGGAGGAGGAAGGCCACGGCCAGCTGCCCTAGGGTGGCCCTCCAGCAGTGCGATGGGGACCCCCGACACCCACTGACACCCCGCGGTGCTTCCAGGCAAGCGGAGGTGCTGGAAAGGGGAAATGATTTTTTTGCCGGGTGCCCCCAAAACCACCAGTTCCCCTCCGAACGCTGGGAAACAGCCCGGAAAGGGCGTTTTTTACCCCAAAACCGCTGGCTGCACTTCCCTTCCCGGCCACGTCTGCTCTCACCATCAGGGGGGTTTGGGGGTGCCCGCAGGGAACAGCGGTGACACCATGGTGGGGAGAAACAGCCTTTATTGCAGTGTGGGGTGCCCCGGGAAAGGGGGGGTCTCCCCAAAAACGTGGTGCCCCCCCCTCAGTACAGCCCCGCGCAGGGGCAGCCCCGGCTGCCATGACTGGGCTGGGGGGCGCCGACCGCCTCCAGCACCGCTGGTGGGGCAAAGCAGGAGAGGGGAAGACGCCGGAGCGCCCGCAGCCAGCCTGGTTCCCCCCGGCCCTGCCGGCGCGCCAGCTCCGGCGCATCCCACCAGTCCTCCCAGTCCCACCGCCGGCGGCTTTCCTGGGGGGGTTCCTGCTCCAGCGCCGGCTGCCAGCAGCAAGTCCCGGGGCTGGGGGGCCGCGCCAGCCGGCTGAGGCGGTGGGAGACGCGGCGGTGTGGGTCGTGGCGCTGCGGGTCATGGCGCTGCGGGTCGTGGCGGAGCGAGCAGTGGTGGCAGCATGGCACTCGGCGTTCGGCACACGGCCAGCCTGGCGCGAAGCCCGTTTGGCACGAAGGCTCCGGGCTCCAGAGGTCGGGGGTTGGGGGGTCCGGGCTGTCCCTGCGGTGCAGATCCGGGCACCGGGGAGCGAACGGCACTGGGAAGGAGCGGCGAGGCGGCCGGTGACGCCGTGACGTGACCGGGCTGAAAGCCAGCGGGGCGATGGGCGGCCGACGGCTCCAGCTGCAGCCCTCGCTGGCATCCTCTGCGAAAGCCGCTGGGGTGGGCTGGGGGACGGCGCGGGACCGTGCAGCGGCAGGACCCCCGCAGGTGCAGGCAGGGGGGGACCCGGGCAGGGGCCCCCTGTGCTGATGGGGGTCCCCCCAGGACGGCGGCGGCTCTCCCTGGGCCTGGAAGAGGGGGGCCGGGCTGTCCCGGGGGGCGTCGTCCTCCTCCTCGCCCGAGGTCCAGGAGAAGGGGGTCTAAGGAAGGGGGGTGGGTCAATAAACATCCCCCCCCGGGGTCCCCCGGGGCCATCCCCCCGCTTTCTGACTCACCTCCCTCTTCTTCTCGTTGCCTCCGAAAATGGGGCTGGGGGTGGGGGTCTGCCGGGGGAGAGCATGGGGTTACAGCCGGTAAAGGGGCGGAGGGAGGGGATGTCCCCGTTTTGAGGAGAAAAGGCAGATTTTTGGGTACTCACCCTATTCACAATGACTTGCAGGGGGCCGGGGGTGCTGCTGTAGGAGGGCGACGGGTCCCAGCTCTGTTCCTGCTCCCCAAAATCGCCCCGCTCCGCACTCCCCCTCAGCGCCCGCTCAGGGGTCCGGGGGCTCCAGTGTCCTGCGAGGGGCGACACGGCTGAGATTTGGGGGGGGAATGGGGGTCCAGGGGGGGTCTGAGGGTACTGGGGGGGGCTGAGAGGAAAAGGGGGGACCTGAGGGGTCTGGGTGGGAACTGGGGTTGAGGGGGGGGGTCCTGGAGGGGCTGCCGTACCTGGGGGGGCAGCATCCGCCCCCCGATGGCGGTGGGGCAGGAGGAGGGAGAGGTCGGGGAGGGTGCGGTGCCGGTGGAGGAGGGCGGCCAGGATGGCCCCACGCCGCTCGCCCAACAGATCGCGCCCTGAAAATGCCTGCGTGTCCCCCAGGAGGGCGCCGAGCCGGCCGGCCAGCTCAGCGGGGAAGCCCTCCTCCCCCTGGCTTTGGGGGGGCTCGGGGCAGCTGGGCTCGGGGTGGGGGTCTCCCTCGGGGGCCGGGCCGGGGGTCTCGTTGCAGGGGGCCGAATCCCGCCCGGGATGGGGGCTCAGCAGCCGCTCGACGTCGACCGACTTCACCTCCCGGTTGAACATTCCGCGGTGCTGGCAGAGGCGGTTTTGGGTGATAACGACAGTTTTGGGGACTGGGAGGGGGCTGGCGGTGGGGCGACCCCCCCAGGGGGGCAGCAGCCTGCGGGGTGGGGGTCCAGCCCCCCACCGAAACCCGCCGGGGACTTTCCTGCCGAATTTGGCCGTGTCGCGCTCCCGCTTGGTTCTACGGCGTTTGATGCGGCCAAGGGGGGGTCCGGGTGCGGGTCTGGTGGGGTGAGGGCCCCCCTGTGGGTGGTGGTCCCCCACGTCCCTGACGTCCCCTCTGCCACTGCGGCGGCTCATGGCACCAGCTGCCCACTGGGAAAATGCCAAAAAAAAGGGTGTTTTTTCACCAAAGGGTGGGCAGAGGGGGAGAGGTGCCCAGCAGGCGCCGAGGGGCAGGATTTGGGGCTCCTGTTAAATAGGAACCCCTCAAGGGCCCCCGTTTCTCCCCGAGGACCCCCCCACTATCCCCAAACCCCCTCAAGGGCCCCCATTTCCCCCTCAGACCCTCCCAGCCCCCCCATTTTCCCCTCAATATCCCCAAACCCTCTCAAGGGCCCCCATTTTCCCCTCAGGCCCTTCCTATTATCCCCAGGCCCCACTCAAGGACCCCCATTCCCCACAGACCCTCCCCAGGACCCCCATTACCCACTCAGGTGCCCCTCAATACCCACAGACCCCCCCGGTACCCCCATTCCCCCCCATAACCCCCATTTCCTCTCATCCCCCCCGCGTCCCCCCCACTCCCCCTCACCTCCCTCCGCTGCCAACGGCCGGACAGGCCCCGCCCCTCTGCCCGGTGGGCGGGGCCTCACGGGCGGCGCGGGGCGGGGCCGCCCCTCGCGCCTCGGCGGTTGGGAAGGCGGGAGTGGCCCCGCCGCGCGCCAGGCGCACTCCCCCTCCACCCCCTGCCTCCCTTCGCTTTCCCGCGCTGCCCCCGGATTGGCCCGCCCCACCGCGAGGCGCCCGGCGCTGATTGGCTGAGAGGGGGTGAGGGGTGGAGCGGAGGCGGGAAGGCGGGAAAGGCTCGCGCAAAGGGACGAGGCCGTGAGGTGAGTGATGGGGTTGGTCGGGGGGAACGGGAGCCGAAGGGAGCCGAAGGGAGCCGAAGGGAGCCGGGAATGAGGGAACCGAGAGCCCAGAGGGATCTAGGACCAAGAGTCCAGGGAGCCCTGGGCTGAGGGGACCATGAGCCCAAAGAGCCCCAGGGCCGAGGGGACCGAGAACCCAGAGGGACCTGGGGCTGAGGGCACTGTCACCCCACCAGCCCTGGCCTGAGGGCACTGTCACCCCACGGGGACCCTGGGCTGAAGGGACCGTCACCCATCGCAGCCCCTGCACTGAGGACACCCGCCCCCCCCCCCCCCCCAGAGACCCCCATGATCCCCTCCGCCACCGAGGCAGGTGAGGAGCTGTGGCAGGGGGGCGATGGCCTCGTGCAGGATGATGGCGGAGGATTGGGGGTCCCAAAGTGCCCCCCGCTGCTGCAGGAAGTGTAGGCATCTTCATGCTCCCATGCTCTGACGAGTATTTTATTAATTAATATCTCCACTGCAGCAGGGGGGAGTGGCGAGGGGGGTGTAGTGCAGCCCCCCAACACCACGCAGACCCCATCCACCTGCTCATTAGCTTTAATGGGGTGAGAGGGCCGAGCTAGCGTGGCACTAACGAAGTGAAGCCTTGCGGGGGCAGGGGGGCGCGGGGGGGGGGTCCGGTGGGACCCCCACCCCCCAGCCCCCTCAGGGCTTCTCCAGTTGGGTGTCCGTGGGGTGGAGGCTGCCCACGTCCTGGTAGGTGGGCTGCAGCCCCCGCGAGATGTCCTCGTACATGGAGCACTCGTCCAGATTCAGCCCCTGGGGATGGCGGGGGGGACACAGGGTCAGGCTGGAGGTGGGGGGCACAGCCCCCTCCCACCTCCTCGCCTGCGGGGTCTCACCTCATAGAGGTTCTCCTCCTCCAACGCCTTCTTCATCTGCAGCAGCCGCTCGTTGGCCCACCGCTTCTGCGGGACGGGAGTCAGGGATGGCAGTGGCTCCCCCAAACCACCCCCCCCACCCCGCAGCCCCCCAGGGGCTCCCCCAAACCACCCCGCAGCCCCCCTTCCTCACCCTGAAGAGGAGGAGGAGGCCGGGCCCCACGGCGCAGAGCAGCAGCAGGACCCCCTCGGCCGTGATGATGCGGTTCTTGGTGGACTCCTTGATGTTGAGGAAGGGCACGGCCGCGGGCTCTGCCGCTGCAGCGGGGGGACGCGAGGGGAGGAGGGGGGTCAGTCCTGACACCCCCCGCGCCCCCCACCCCCTCCCCGCACCCCCCGGCACTCACCGTGCACCCGCAGGAAGGTGCCGCAGGACTGCCCGGCGTCGTGGCCAGCCTCCACGCGGCAGTAGTAGAGGCCGGTGTGGTTGGGCATCAGGTGGTGGAAGGTGAGGACGGCGCCGCGGGCGGCCTCCTCCAGCGCGGGGTGGTTTTGGCAATGCGGGAGGGGGCACACGTGGTACCAGGTCACCCGCGCCGCCGGGGGGGCGCGGAAGACGCACTCCAGGCTGATGCTGTCCCCCACAGCGGCGGTGCGGGACGTGGGGCCGCCTTCCACCATCACCGCGCCGCCGCCGGGAGGGCAACGGGCCGCCGTGCTGCTGTTGCTCCTCACCGTGAGGGGGTCGGGGCTGCGGCGGGAGGGGGGCGGCGGGGGGGGCACCGTGCACTCGCCACCCCCGCAGGACTCAGGGGTC
Source organism: Vanellus vanellus (assembly GCF_965231255.1). Taxonomy (NCBI): domain Eukaryota; kingdom Metazoa; phylum Chordata; class Aves; order Charadriiformes; family Charadriidae; genus Vanellus; species Vanellus vanellus. The sequence goes on from NW_028127393.1 coordinate 29,504, forward strand.
GCCCAGCAGAAACAGCCTGCGGGGGGCAATGGGGGGTAGGGGGGTCACCACAGCCCCCCCCATGCAGGGCGTGGGTGCCCCGCCCGGCCCCGCCCCGACACCCCCGGCCCCGCCCCAGTTTCGGTTCCTCCGCGCTGTTGACAGGATGCGCCGCGGCGTCCCGGGGGACACGCTGGCAAACGGGGGGTTTGGGGTGGTCGATGCTTTTTGGGGGCCCACACCACCACCCCCGCCCCCCCCCCCCCCCACTGGCTGCCCTTTGGGGGTCACCGCTGCTGTGGGGCGCAGCGTGCCCCCCCGTTAGCGCTGGGAGGCCGTGGGGGGGACACATGGGAGCCCCCCACCCCTGTGCCTGTACCCCAAGCCCCCTGCTGCCCCCCAGTCCCCCCCCAAGAATAGCCCCTACCTGGGAGGAGGAGGAGGATGAGGAGGGGGATCAGGATCGGGGCGCCTTGCTTTGGGGGAGCGCCCGCCATGCCGCCGTCGCCGTCCGCCCCGGCTGCAGGAGATGCGCCCCGGCGCCCCGAGACCGCCCAAGCGGGGGGCTGCGGTGGGCGGGGTGGGGCGGGGCCCCATAGTGGGCGGGGCCCTGCCACGCCCCAGTGACACCCCACTGCCCCACACGGGGGGGGGGGGGGGGGGGCACAAGCGTGGGAGCCGGGGGCAGTTTGGGGGGATGTGAGTTTGGGGTGCGGGGATGGGGCTGCGGGGGGGTTGGGGGTCGGGGCTCTGGGGTGCTGGGTTGGGGGGTCTGGTGGTGCGGGGCTGGGGGAGTCTGGGGTTTGGGGGGGGGGGGGGGTTTGGGGGTCAGGGGATCTGTGGTGGGGGAGGCTCGGGGGGGGGCACCGGGGTCTGGGGATATGGGGGGTCTGGAGTTTGGGGTCGCGGGGGGGGCCTGGGGTTTGGGGGGCTCAGGGGTTTGGGGGTGCGGCGCTGGGGGTGGGGAGGGGGTCGGGGGGGCTCTGGGGTTTAGGGGTTTGGGGTCGGGGGGGTTTGGGGGGGGCTCAGGGGTTTGGGGCCTCGGGGGTTTGGGGTCCCGGGGACCCCCCCGCCGTCCCGGCCCGGGGTACGGTCCCGGCGCGGCCCTTCCCGCAGGAGGCGCCGGGGAGGGGCGGACGCGGTTCCTGCACCCGCCACGGCCCCCCCGCACCCGGTACGGCCCGGCCCGGCCCCCGCGGACCCGGCACGACCCCCCCGCACCCGGTACGGCCCGGCCCGGCCCCCGCGGACCCGGCACGACCCCCCCGCACCCGGTACGGCCCGGCCCGGCCCCCGCGGACCCGGCACGACCCCCCCGCACCCGGTACGGCCCGGCCCGCCCCGCGTCCTGCCGGGCCACCGGCGGGGGGGGACACGGTGGGGCCGGGGGGGGCTGCGTGGGGCGGGGGGGCTCGTGGGGTGTCCCCGCGGCCGCCCCCCCCGTGCCTGTCACCGATGGGGACTGGGGGGGTGTCGCCCTCCCAGGTTGGGCTGGGGGCGCGGCTCGGGCAGGGCCTGCCCCCCCCCCGGCGAGTCACACCCCCGGGGCAGCCTCCCCCCATTGCCCCCCCGCGGCCCCGCTGGAGAGCGGCCAACGGGGACAGGGGACAGCGGCGACGGGGCATCGCCGCCAGCCGGGCCGCGGGGCGGGGGGCAGAGGTGGGGGGCGCGGGGGGGGGCGGGGGGGCAGATGGGGGGCCCCGGGAGGCTGTGGGGCGTATGGGGGCACGGGGGGGGGCGGGGGGGGGGCAGGAACGGGGTTCCCATCACCGTGGGGCACTGCTGCGCCGTGGGCCTGGGCCCTGTCACCGCCGTGGGGCGGGGGTGCGTGGGGGGGCCGTGGCGCAACCCCACAGTGCTGGGGGGGGGGGGGGGGGGCACACACACACACACAGACACACACACACACTCTGGGGGGGCCGCGTCCGCTGCCGCGCCGCACATCACTTCCTGCAGGAAGCCCGGCTCGCTCCGTAAATAATCCGGGGGCTGCGCTTTGTTTTACAGCCCGGGGAGACGCCTTTCCGACTGGGGGGGGGCACCCCGAAGAGCCCCGGACCCCCCCACCGCCACCTCCTCACTGCCGTCCCCCCCCTCGGTGGGGCCGGGGGGGGTTACCACATTTCCTGCCCCCGCCAGGACCGTTTCGCCAGCTCGGAAACAGGTAGGGGGGGGACGGGGGTTATTTTTTTGAGGGAGGTACCCCCAAAGCACTCCCCCCTTCCCCAGGGGCTGCCCCCCAACGTGCCGTCAGCAGAGGGGCACGGGGGGAGCTGGTGCGGGTCCGGCCCCCCCCGACCACGGGGCTCTCAATGGGGCCCTTTGTGTGGCACAGAGCCCCCTTTGAGAGCGGGTGCCTGTTCACCCCCCCGGCCCCCCCCAGGCCCCGGTGCCAGGGGCGGGGAGAATGCCTCCACACCCCGCACACCCCCAAACCGCCCCCCTGCTGCCGGGGGAGGGGGGGGCGAGACCCCGCAAACTCATGTCACACGTGTGTGTGGGTGTCCCCCTCCATGACGCCTTCTCTCCCCACAGCCGCAGGACGGGACCCCCCCGGGGGCAGCATGGAGCCGGAGGAGGCCTTGAACGGGGTGAGTGCTTCCCCCCCCCACCCCCCCCGATAGGCAGCTCTCGCTGGGGGAGTCCCCAGATTTGCCCCCCACGCACCCCACAGCGCCCCGTCTCCCCCCAGAGCCCGGCGTCGGGCGCCCGCGGGGTGGTGGCCATCATCGGTGCCGAGGACGAGGACTTTGAGAACGACATCGAGCCGGTGAGCTGGCAGGGGGGGTCGGGGGGACACGGACCCCTTCAGGACTGAGGGGGGGTCCCCAAAACCTGTCTGACCCCCCTGTTTTGCCCCCCACCGTCCCGTAGAACCCCGACGACCAGAACAGCCTGTTCCAGAGCCTGGAGCTGGTGAGACAGCACCCGGCCTATCTCATGGCCTTCCTGCAGCACGTCGTGCTCCAGTTCGACTCCTGCCCCGTGGTAAGCGCGGCCTGGGGGGTGTCACAGCGGTCGGGGGGGGTCCCCGTGGTCTGGGGGGGAGGTCACTGCAGCCCTGGGGGGGTCCTCACGGTGGGGCGCCCCACCTCCCCTCAAATAACCTCTTCTCTCTGTTCCCCCCTCCCCGCTGGCAGGGGCTGGAGCTGAGGTAAAATACCTGGGGGGGGCGCTGGGGGGATGTTTGGGGGTTTGGGGGGGGCGCATGGGGGTGGTCAACCTGCCTTCACCCCTCCCTGTGCCCCCCCCTCCCCCCCAGCTCTGCTACCTGCACGTGGACATGCTGCGCAGGATGAACCCCAAGGAGGGCAAGAAGCAGTTCCTGGAGTTCTGCCACATGTTCCTGGACAAGGCGGGGGTCAGTGCCCCCCCCCAGACCCCCTGTACCCCCCCCCCAGCCCCCCGGGGGCCCTGCGGGGGGGTTCCCCCCTCCTCACCCCACCCCCCCCCTTGCAGCTTTTGCGGGTGCCCGTCCCCCACCAAGTGCAGTTCGAACTGGGTGAGTGAAACCCCCCTTGGGGTGGGAGGACATGGCAGCTCGGCCTCCCCCCCACCCCCCAAAGCCCCCCTTCTTTTTGGGGGGCCCCAAGTGCCCCCTACCCCCCCAGCCCTTCCTCCACCCGCCGCACCCAGCCAGCTGCGGCCGAGGCCGGAAGCCGCAGCCGGGGTGAGCTCAGGGGGGGGGCCGGGGGAGGCGGCAGCGCCGAGGCAGTGCTGCCTGGGGGCGGGGGGGGCCTAAAAGGGGTTGGGGAGGTGTAGGGGGGGCGGGGGGCACCCCATCGCTGAGCCCCCCCTCCCCACCAGACCGGACACGGCCCGAGCTGCTGTCGGACGAGGTGCAGCGCCGGTACCTGCAGGAGATCCAGGCCTTCCAGGAGCCCGAGATCTCCCGCCAGCTGGAGGATTTCAGGTCGGGGGGGGGGCCAGGAAGGGTCGGGAGGGGGTCGGGAGGTGGGGGGGCCATCGGCTGACCCCCTCCCCGTCTCCACCTCCCGCAGGTCGAAGCGGCTGATGGGGATGACGCCGGGGGAGCAGGAGCTGACGGAGCTGGAGTCCTATCGCACGCGGGACCACGGCATCCGCGAGGCCAAGGAGAAGCAGCTGGCGGAGGTGCTGCTGGCCCGGCTGGAGGAGATGCAGTGAGTGGGGACCCCCCGGGGCGGGTAACCCCCCCCAGACCGGGTATCCCCCCCCCAGACCGGGTAACCCCCCCAAACCCCGCTCCCGGCATTCCCTCCGCCACATCTGGCGGCCATCCCAGAGCAGAGCCAGCTGTGGCGGGCTGAGGTGGAGGGGGGGAGGACCCCCCCTTTTCCTTTCCTTCCACCCCCCCGCCCCTTTTCCCGGGTATTGCTCCCGATTGCATCAGCCCCTGGCTCCGTATAAACCCCCCCCGGCCCCCCCCACCCCAGCCCAGTCCGTCCCAGTCCGTCCCAGCACACACGCACCGGATCATGCTCCAGCGCCCGGCACTGACACACCGAGATGGGGGTCGCCCGCCGGTGAGGGGCCGGGGGGGGACACACACAGCGCCCCACTGCTGCCGCAGGGCTGGGGGGGCCGAGGCGCCATTTGGGGGGCGGGGGTCGGGCTCCCCGGACACCTGCGTTCACGCTCTTTTCCTTTCCTCAGCCTCACCATTTCTTCCGACGAGGAGAAGAGGTGAGGGAAGCGTTTCGGGGGGCTGTGCGGAGGTGGGGGGGCCATGTGGACACCCCCCCCAGCCTCACTCACCCCCACACCCCCCGTACCCCCCCTCAGCTCTGCCATCTTCGGCGCCATCGTCACCTACATGAAGTACCTGGGGGTTAAAACCAAAGTCGGCGACGGCAAGAAATCCAAATCCAACTTCTTCCGCAAGAAGGTGAGACTCCTCTGGGGTGGGGGAGGGCCCCCCCAAATCCCCTCTGCCCCCCTTTTCCCACTGACCTCCCCTCTCCCCCAGATTTCGGGCAGCAAGAAGGCGGACGAGCTGCAGGCCAAGTCGCGGAAGGGCTTCAGCCTGCCGGGGGCGGCTCTCTGGGTCCGGGACCCCCACAGTAAGTTGGGGGGGGGCACGGTTGGGGGGGGGCTTCATCCCTTTTTCACCCCTTTTTCACCTCCACCCTGCTGCTAGCCTGGAGGGAGACACGGGGGGGGCTCAGCCCCATGTCCCCCCCTTAGCCCCCCCTCCCTGTTTTTTCTCTTGCAGATGCCGATTTCAGGCAAAGCAAAATCCCTGAGGGCGAAGGTATCCCCCCCCCACACGGGACCCCCCACCCCGGGGGGGCTCAGCCCCTCACCCCCTTTGCCCCCCCATGCACTGACACCTTTGTCCCCCACCGCCTCCAGGGGGGGTCAGGGCTGGGAGGAGATCTTTGGGGGGGGTGAGGGGATGTCACTGACATCCCCCCTGCCCCCCCCCAGCCGAAAAGGCGCCACACCCCGAGAGGAAGGGCCCGAAGGCCACCGAGAGGACGGACGGGGGGGCGGCGCGGCCCAAGGGGGGGGCGGCCAGGACCCCCGACCCCCCCAGCGTGGCTGTCACCGTCAACCCCCCGCCGGGGGAGGGCGCTGAGGGCGATCCAGGTGAGGGGGGGGGCACAGGTTTTGGGGAGGCGGGGGACCCTCAGCATTTCCCCGGGTCACGCCCCCTCCCGCCCCCCCGTAGGCTTGGACCCCCTGGAGCTGGGAGACACCCCCCCGGACCCCCCCGCCAGCGAGCAGCACCCTACAGAGGAGGGGGCCGAGAACGAGAGGTGAGACCCCCCCCACACCTTTCTGCTGTGCCCCCCCATCCCTGCTTCAGCGAGTGACCCCCCCAAATTAACACCCTCCACCCACCCCCCCGAATGCTGTGGGGAGACAGGGGTGCGGGGGCCCTCTCCTGCCCCCCCCCCCCGGCTTGGCTGCTGCCCCCCCGCCCCCCCTAACCCGCTCTCTCTCCCCCCAGAAGGCGGATCAGGTTGGTGACCCCCGGCCCCCCCCTTGCATGCCTGGGGGGGGGAAACACACACTTAGAGCCACCCGCCGACGCAGCTAAGTACTGCCCCCCCCCTCTGGCAGGGCACCCCCCCCAGGGCTGATGCATGGCTCCGCGCCCCCCCAAATCGGACGCATGGCCCCCCCCGCAGGACATCTCACGCCGTTTCTCTCCCCCCCCGCCATCTGTGCACGCAACGCCCCCCCCGCTCCCCCCCCCCCCGCCGTCGCTCTCTGTGCTGCCTGTCCCCGTCCCGTCCGTGCGTCCTCGTCTCCGTGCGTGTCCGTGCGTCCGCCCCCCGCGCCGGTGTGCCCCCCCCGTCCCCGCCGTGCCCCCCCCGCGCCCCGCAGGCTGCCGGGGAAGCTGGGGCGCTCGGAGAGCCTGCGCCTGGGCGAGCGGAAGCGTTCCCAGCGCGCTTCCGCCAAGGGCAAGCAACCGCGCTCCCGCAGCGACGTCGACCTGCACGTGGCCGCCCGCCCGGAGGAGGGGGCCGCTCCCCCCCGCCGCCGACCCACGTAGGTGGCGGCTGCCCCCCCAAGCACACCCCCCCCACCATCACCCCCCTTTTTTTATTTTTGAGGGGGGGGGGGGGGGGAGCATCCCCGAGACCACCGACCCCTCCAGTTTTCGGGGTGGGAGGGAGGGTGGGCGCCGCGGAATGGGCCCCCCCCAGCGCCGTAACCCCCCTCCCCTCATCCTTTTTCTCCGTGTCCCCGCAGCCTGGAGCCGGGGGGGCCGGGGGGGGGCGAGCCCCCGCAGTCCTTTCTGCCTCCCCAGTCTGAGGAGACTGAGCCGCGCGTTGCGGAGCTGGAGCTGGAGCCGCCGGCCTGGCGGCAGCTCGCCGCCCCCGACGCACTCCTCAGGCTGAAGAAGAGCGAAATCAAGCGGCAAGAAGTCATCAACGGTCAGTCCCGACCCCCCCCCTCACACCCCGGGGCCCCCTCACACCCCGGCTGACCCCCCCGCGCCCCCCAGAGCTGTTCCTGACGGAGCACGCCCACGTCCGCATGCTGCGGGTGCTGCTGGAGGTCTTCTACCAGCCCATGCTGCGGGAGGCCTTCTTCGACGAGCAGGAGCTCTCCAACATCTTCCCCAGCCTGGAGGACCTGGTGGAGGTGCACAGTGAGTCGGGGGGGCCCGGGGGGGGGGGGTTGGGGGGGTGCGACCCTCCGCCCTGCCCCAGCCCTCTTCCTCGACAGCCTGAAGAAGCTGCGGGAGGAGAGCGGCTACGTCATCGCCGAGATCGGCGACGTCCTGCTGGCGCGGGTGAGCGCGCGGCGGGGGGGGCGCGGGGGGCTGGTGCGCGCCGGGGAGAGTGCGGGAGCGCACAGGGCACGAGGGAGCAGGTACATGTGAGCGTGTGGGGCGTGAGTGAGCAGATATGGGTGAGCGTGAGGGGTTCACGCGAGCGTGCGGGGCTGAGGCGAGCGTGCAGCATAGCCGTGGGGGGCAAGCACGCAGAGCAGACGTGCGCGTACAGGTCGTGTGCAAGCGCGCCAGCTGAGCGTGCAGGACGAGCGTGCAGGGCGTGGGTGAGCATGCAGGGTAAGCGTGCAAGACAAGCATGTGGGACACGGGCAAGCGTGCAGGGGGAGCGCGCGGGGGGAGCGCGCGGGGCTGACGTCCCCCCGCAGTTCGAGGGCACGGAGGGCAGCTGGTTCCAGAAGATCTCGGCGCGCTTCTGCAGCCGCCAGTCCTTCGCCCTGGAGCAGCTGAAGGCCAAGCAGCGCAAGGACACCCGCTTCAGCCAGTTCATCCAGGTACCCTGCGCCCGACACCCCGAACACCCCCACCACCCCCCCGGGGGGTCCCCGAACCCCCAAAGACCCCCCTCCGGCCCTGTCCGGTCCCCCCCAGGAGGCGGAGAGTCAGCCCCGCTGCCGCCGGCTGCAGCTGAAGGACATCATCCCCACCGAAATGCAGCGTCTCACCAAGTACCCGCTGCTGCTGCACAACATCACCAAGTGCACCGGTGAGAGGGGCGAGGGGGGGCCCGGGGGGGGCCACGCTGCACCCCAAACCCCCCCAAACTTCCCCCAAACCCCCCCGTCTGTCTCCCCCTCCCCAGAGGCCGCGGGTGAGCGTGCCAAGGTGGAGCAGGCGGCCGAGTGCTGCCGCCAGATCCTGAACCACGTCAACCAGGAGGTGCGGGACATGGAGAACCTCATGGTAAGGGCCCCGCCGCGCCCCCCCCCGGCCCCCCCCGCCCCCCTGCCCCCCCTCACTGCCCCCTTTGTCCCCCCCGGCAGAAGCTGAAGGACTACCAGCGCCGCCTGGACCTCTCCAACCTGAAGCAGAGCACAGACCCGCTGCTGAGCGAGTTCAAGGTGAGGGCTGTGGGGTTTGGGGGGGGTCCTGACCCCCCGACTCCCCCCTGAGCCTCCCCAACTCCCTCTGCACCCCCCAACTCCTCCTCAAGCCCCCCACTCCCTCCTGAGCCCCCAAACTCCCCTCTAACCCCCCCAACTCCTCCCTGACCCCCCCAAATCACCCCAGCTCGCCCCTGAGCCCCCAACTCCCTCTTGACCCCCCCAGCTCCCCCTTGAGCCCCCCTAAGTCTCCCGAGTCCCCCTAAATCCCCCTAACTCGCCCCTGAGCACCCCGAATCCCCTCTAAATCCCCCCTAATTCCCCCCCAACTCCCCCCCGACCCCCCCAGAACACGGACATCACCAAGCGGACGCTGGTGCACGAGGGGCCGCTGACGTGGCGCGTCACCCGGGACAAGGCCGTGGGTGAGCGCGGGGGACCGGGGCCGCGGGGGGACACGCAGGGACACGTCGGGGCGCCCCGCTGACCCCCCCGCGGCGTTTCGGGGTGTCCCCCCCAGACGTGCACGTGCTGCTGCTGGACGACCTGCTGGTGCTGCTGCAGCGGCAGGAGGAGCGGCTGGTGCTGCGGTGCCACAGCCGCACCATCACCCCCGCGCCCGACGGCAAGCAGATGCTGAGCCCGGTGGTCCGCCTGCGCTCCGCCATGACCCGCGAGGTGGCCACAGGTGGGGGGGGTCGGCTTCTGGGGGGGCAACGGGCTGCTGCGGGGGTGTGGGGCTGGGCTGGGGGGACACGGGGTTGTTCTGGGGGGGCTACGGGCTGGTTTGGGGGGGTGGGGCTTTTTCGGGGGAGGTACGGGGGCTGGTTTGGGGGTACAGGGCTGGTTTGGGGGGGTACAGAGCTTTTTCGGGGATACCAGGCTTGATTTGGGGGTGCGAGGTTTAATTTGGGGGTGCAGGGCTGGTTCGGGGGGGGACGATTGGTTTTGGGGGCGTCTGCGTGGGCAGGGGGGCGCAGGGCTGGTTGGGGGTCCCCGACAGAGCCTACGTGGGGCAGAGCGGAGTGGGGGGGGGCGGGGTCCCCCCAAAAAAGCCCCCCCAAAACGCCCCGCTGTGCCCCCCCAGACCACAAGGCCTTTTACGTCATCATCAGTTGGGAGAACGGGGCGCAGATCTACGAGCTGGTGGCGCAGACGGTGTCGGAGAGGAAGAAGTGAGGGGGGGCCGCGGGGTTTGGGGGGGCTCTGGGGGGGGGCACAGGGTTGGGGGGGGGCGGCATGGGGTTTGGGGCTCTGGGGGGTGCGGGAAGGGGGGATACCGGGTTTGGGGGTGCGGGGGGGGGGGTGTCAGGATTTGGGGGTCTCACCCCCGTCCCCCCCCAGCTGGTGCGCCATGATCAGCGAGACGGCCGGCTCCCTCAAGCTGCCGGGGTCGCAGCGGGCCAAGACGTCGCGGGGGGGGCCGAGCCCCCACAGCCCCATCTAGTGAGTGGGGGGGGCTTTTTGGGGGGCGGGGGGGGGGGGGGGGGGGTGTCGAGCTCTTTGCTGAATCCCCTTTTTTTCTCTCCCCCCCCCCCCAGTGGTTACCGGGAGCTGAGCAGCTCAGAGAACGGGGGGGCCCTGAAGGAGCCGCTGCCCCTGGACGGTGAGGGGGAGTCCGGGGGGTCGGGGGGGTCCATCCCCGCGCGTGGCTCTGGGGGGGCGCGGCGGGGGTCTGACGGGCTGTGACCCCCCCAGAGCGCGAGAAGGACGGGGCGGTGGAGGGGACGGAGGCGGAGGGGAGCCCCGAGAAGCGGGGGGGGGGCGAGCGGGCGCTGGCCGAGCTCTTGGCCCCCCGACGCCCCCCCCAGCCCGGCGCGGAGGGGGGGCTGGCCGCCGCCGCCCTGGGCAGAGGTGAGAGGGGTCAGCGACCCCCCCCGCACCCCAAACCCTGCACGGGGCCCCCGGACCCCCAAACCCAGAGAAAAATCCCGTTTCTGTGCCCCCAGACCCCAAAATTCAGACCCCAGATCTGGACCCCTGACCCTACACTGTGCCCCCGGACCCCCCCGGGCCCCCCCAGACCCGGACCCCAAACCCAGACAAAAATCTCATTTCTGTGCCCCCCCGACCTCAAATCCAGACCCCAAATCCAGACCCCCCCCGGGACCCCAGACCCCAAATCCAGACCCCAAATCCAGACCCCTGACCCCCCCGCCCCAGACCCGCCCCCCTCCCCACGCCCCCCTCACCCTTTCCCCCCCCAGTGTCGGCGCTGAAGCAGCTGCTGCCGGCGGTGGGGGCGGCTGACGGGGCCGCCTCCCCCCCCGAGGAGAGCTGGGGGGGCACCGGCGCGACCCCCCCCGAGGAGGAGCGGCGCGACGCGGGGGACGGGGCTGAGAGCGAGGGCGAGGGGCGGGGGCAGCGCCCCGAGGGGGGGGGCGCAGGTACGGGGGGGGCACACGGGGCGGGGGGGGCACGAGGGGTCTTGGGGGTGTGGGGGGAGACACGGGGTTCGGGGGGAGCATGAGGGGTCTTTGGGGGGGACACAGGGTGGGGGGCACAAGGAGTCTGGGGTGGGGGCTACGGGGGTCTTTAAGGTGGGGGGCATGAGGGGTCTTTGGGGGGACATGGGGTTGGGGGGCACAGGGGGTCTTTGGGGTGGGTGTGGGGGGACACGGGGGGTCTCTGGGGTCGGGGGGCACGAGGGGTCTTCAGGGGTGGTGGGGGGAGAAGGTGTCTTTGGGGTGTAACCCCCCCCTCTGCCTCGCAGGGCCCCCCCCCAACGGCCCCCCCTCCCCGCAGTGGGGGTCGCGGCTGGCCGAGGCGGGGGGGGCCGTGCCCCCGCTGTCGCTGCCCCCCCGGCAGGCGGCCTGGCTGGGGGACGAGCTGCAGGGGCTGGAGGAGACGCTGCAGCAGCTGAAGGTGAGGGGCGCCGGGGGTGCTTGGGGGGCGGGGACCCCCCCGGGGGGCGCTGGGGGTCCGTGCCCCCCCGTGACGGCCGTGGGTCCCCCCAGGAGCTGGAGGAGCACTACTGGCAGCTGCAGGAGCTCCTGGCCAAGCGCAGCGCCGCCGGCGTCCTCTTCACATGAGGGCAGGTACGGGGGGCTGTGGGTCTGAGTGCTGGGGGGCGGGGGGCTGCGGGGGCTGTGGGGTGGGTGCCGTGGGGTGGGGGGGCTGTGAGTGCTGTGGGGTGGGGCGGGGGGGGGCGTGGGTCTGTGAGTGCCGTGGGGTGGGGGGGCTGTGGGGTGGGTGCTGGGGGGGGGCTGTGGGTCTGTGAGTGCTATGGGGTGGAGGGGCTGTGGGGTGGGTGCCGTGGGGCTGGGGGGGCTGTGAGTGCTATGGGGTGGGGGGCTGTGGGGTGGGTGCCGTGGGGTGGGGGGGCTGTGGGGTGGGTGCTGGGGGGGGCTGTGGATCTGTGAGTGCTGTGGGGCGGGGCGGTGGGGGGCGTGGGTCTGTGAGTGCCGTGGGGTGGGGGGGCTGCGGGGTGGGTGCTGGGGGGGGGCTGTGGGTCTGTGAGTGCTATGGGGTGGGTGCCGTGGGGCTGTGAGTGCTGTGGGGCGGGGGGGCTGTGGGGTGGGTGCCGTGGGGTGGGGGGGCTGTGAGTGCTGTGGGGTGGGGCGGGGGGGGCGTGGGTCTGTGAGTGCTATGGGGTGGGGGGGCTGTGGGGTGGGTGCCGTGGGGTGGGGGGGCTGTGAGTGCTATGGGGTAGGGGGGCTGTGGGGTGGGTGCCGTGGGGTGGGGGGGCTGTGAGTGCTGTGGGGTGGGGTGGGGCGGGGGTCTGTGAGTGCTATGGGGTGGGTGCCGTGGGGCTGTGAGTGCTGTGGGGCGGGGGGGGCTGTGGGGTGGGTGCTGGGGGGGGGGGGCTGTGGGTCTGTGAGTGCTGTGGTGCAGCAGCCATGGGGATGGGGGTGCCATGGGGCGAGTGCTGGGGGGCTGCAGGGTGGGGCAGTGGGGGTGCTATGGGGCTGGGGGGGGGCAGTGGGGCTGGCTGGAGGGGTGCTATGGGGCTGCAGGGTGCAGTGGGGCTGGGGGGGGCTAGGGGTACTATGGGGGGGGCAGTGGGCAGCAGTGGGGCTTGCTGACCCATTCCTTCCCCCCCCCCCCCCAGGTCCCCCCACTGGATTCGCCCCCCCCCCCGCCGTGGGGCAGCAGTTTGGGGAGCACATCCTGACCCGTACGGAGCCCCACATCACCGGGGGGGCCCCCCCCACCCCGGTACCGTTCTGGGGGGGCACCGCCCCCCCCCAAAGCTGTTTCTATCGGTTTTATACATTTGTTGGGATATTCTATAAATATATATATATGGGAGCACAGCGGGGGGGGGGGGCGCGGGGGGAACCTTTGTACAGAAAATGGGGGGGCGCGGCCCCCCCACTGCCGTGAGCAGGTGCTGGGGCGGGGGGGATGTCTGTGCCCCCCCAGAGCCCGGGGGGTGGGAAATTTGGGCGGAAAAACCAAAGAATATGGGAAAATGCCAAATAAAGTGTCGTTGCTTCTGCCCGGCTGCGTGCTTTTGGGGGGGCTGTCGGCTGCCCCCCCCCCCGCTCGGGTGCCCCCCGCAGGAGCTAGAGTGCCCCCCCAGTTGCCCGGGACCCCCCCGCGCCCCCCCAGGCGGAGGCGACGCCGATCGAGGTGACTTTATTGCTTGAGCAGCCGCCGGGGGGCCGGGGGGCCGCGGGGGGGCCGCCTCGTACACACGCGGGGGGGAGCGGGGGGTGTATTTACACGGGGGGGCGCGAATTGGGGGGGGCTCGTTCCTCCATCACAACGACGCACAAGCGGGGGGGGGGGGGGGGGGGCACAGACGATATTGCACTTCCAGTGGCGGGGGGGGGTAAAAAAAAGGGGGGGCGACCCCCCCCCTAAACAGCGCGGGGGGTGTGTTGGGGGGCGGTTGGGGGGGGGTCAGGGGCTGTGGGGGGTGGTCGGGGGCGGTCGGGGGGGGGTTAGGGGTTGGGGGCGGTTTTTCGGAGGGGGGGGGGGGGCTGCCCCCCTCGTCCCCCGAGCTGCCCCCCCCCCCGTCCGTCACCTCCAGCTCCGAGTCGGAGGCGGGGCCCGATCCCGGGGGGCGGCGGGGGGGCCGGGGGGGCGGCGGGGGGGGGGGGGGGCGGCGGGAGGGCGGGTAGAAGGGGGGCGGGTAGAGCGGGGGGGCAGCTTGGAGCCGTAGGGCACGTAGGGGCCCCCCCAGCCCCAGGGGAACTCGGGGGGCAGCGGGGGGCGCCCGTAGGGGCTCAGCAGCGCCGGCGCCTTCGCGTACCCCGACAGACCTGCGGGGGGGCGCGGGGGGGTCAGCGGCGGGAGCCCCCCCCGGCACCCGCCGTGCCCCCCTCCCCCCCGGGACGGGGACCCCAAACCCCCCCGGGAGCCCTGAGGGGACTTGGGAATGGGGGGGGGCTGCGGGGGCACTGAGGGGACCGGGAGGGACTGGGAGCACTGGGGGCGGTGGGGACCGGGGGCGCTGGGGGGAACTGGGAGCGCTGGGGGATACTGGGGGATACTGGGGGCGCTGGTCCTCCCCCCACCTCCCCAGCCCCGTCCCCGTCGTCCCGCCCCCCCAACTGTCCCCCCATTAGTCCCGCCCCCCCCCCCCCGTCCCCAGTGTCCCCCCCCAGAGTGTCCCCCCCCCCCCGCCGCCCCCCCCGGTGCCCCCCCGCTGACCGGAGCCGAGCGCGGGGGCGGCCGTCTCCAGCCGCAGCTTCTCCCGCCTCCGACGGCCGCTCGAAGAGGGGGGGGCGCCCGGGGGGGGCGGGGGGGCGCGCGCCGCAGAACAGCGACTGCAGCGTCTGCGAAGGGGGGGCGGTGAGCGGGGGGGCTCCGGGCCCAGACACCCCCTTCCCCTCCCCCCCTCCCCCCGTGCCCCCCCGTACCTCGGGCGTGAGCGGGGCGCAGTCGGGGCCGTGCCCCCCCCCGGGGAAGGGCCCGGGGGCCAACAGCAGCGGCGCGCCCCCCCCACCTCCAGCAGCGGGTAATTGACGAGCACCACTTTGCTGAAGTTGAATTGTAGGTGAAGCGTTTCCCCTTCGTCTTGTGCAGAATCCGTTTGTTGTAGTAGTACCTACGGGGGGAACGGGGGGGCGGTGCCCCCCGGGACCGACCAGTGCCCACCGGCACCGACCAGTGCCCCCAGTGCCGCCCGGTGCCCCCCAGTGCCTCCTGGAACCCCCCAGTGCCCCCCGGGACCCCCCAGTGCCACCCAGTGCCTCCTGGAACCTCCCAGTGCCTCCTGGAACCTCCCAGTGCCCCCGGGACCCCCCAGTGCCTCCTGGAACCTCCCAGTGCCCCCCAGTGCCCCCAGGACCCCCCAGTGCCACCTGGAGCCTCCCAGTGCCCCCCAGTGCCTCCTGGAACCTCCCGGTGCCCCCCAGTGCCGCCCGGTGCCCCCCAGTGCCTCCTGGAACCCCCAGTGCCGCCCGGTGCCCCCCAGGACCCCCCAGTGCCACCTGGAACCTCCCAGTGCCCCCAGTGCCTCCTGGAACCTCCAGTGCCCCCCGGGACCCCCCAGTGCCGCCCGGTGCCTCCTGGAACCTCCCAGTGCCCCCCGGTGCTGCCCAGTGCCCCCAGTACGCCCCAGTGCCCTCAGCATTCCCAGTGCCCCCCAGTACCGCCGGTGCCCGCAGCCCCTCTCCCCCTCCCCGCCCCCCCCGGGCACAGCCGGTGCGTGTGTGTGTGTGTACACGTGTGTGTCCGTCCGGCGGTGGGGGGGGGGGGTATCCGTGTGCCCCCCCCGAGCGCGCGGCTGAGCCGTCGGGGTTCATGTGGGGTTTGCCCTTATGTGCGCCCCACAGCCGCGCCCCCCCCAACCCCCCCCAACTGCCCCTAAACCCCCTCAAATCCCCCCAAATCCCCCCAAACCCCCCTCCAGTCCACCTGAGCGCGGGGCTGAGCCGTCGTAGCTCATGTGGGGTCTGCACTTGCGCGCGCCCCACCGCCACGCCCCCTTAAATCCCTCCAACCCCCCACCCCCCACCCCCCCACCCCCCCTCAAGCCCACCTGAGCGCGCGGCTGAGCCGTCGGGGTTCATGTGGGGTTTGCACCTGTGTGCGCCCCACGGCCGCGCCCCCCAACCCCCTCCAACTGCCCCCAACCCCCCCCAACCCCCCTCAAATGCCCCCCAACCCCCCCAACTGCCCCCCAAACCCCCTCAAATGCCCCCCAACCCCCCCAACCCCCTCAACCCGCCCCCCCAAACCCCCTCAACTGCCCCCCAAACCCCCCCAAACCCCCTCCAAACTCCCCAAAACCCCCTCCAAGCCCTTCCAACTGCCCCAAACCCCCTCAAATGCCCCCAACCCCCCCCAAATGCCCCCAACCCCCCTCAACTGCCCCCCAAACCCCCCTTAAATGCCCCCCAACCCCCTTAAATGCCCCCCCAAAGCCCCCCAACCCCCTCAACTGCCCCCCAAACCCCCTTAAATGCCCCCAAACCCCCTCAACTGCCCCCCAACCCCCCCAAACCCCCCCAAACTCCCCAAAACCCCCTCCAAGCCCTTCCAACTGCCCCCAACCCCCCCCAAATGCCCCCCCAAACCCCCTCAAATGCCCCCCCAAACCCCCCAAACCCCTCAACTGCCCCCCAACCCCCCCAACCCCCCCAAACCCCCTCCAAACTCCCCAAAACCCCCTCCAAGCCCTTCCAACTGCCCCCAAAACCCCCTTAAATGCCCCCCCAAACCCTTCCAACTGCCCCCAACCCCCCCCAAATGCCCCCCCAAACCCCCTTAAATGCCCCCCAACCCCCCCCAACCCCCCCCATCGCCCCCCCGCCCACCTGAGCGCGCGGCTGAGCTTGTCGTAGTTCATGTGGGGTTTGCACTTGCGCACGCCCCACAGCCGCGCCACCTCGTCGGGGTCCTTGATGACGAACTCGCCGTAGTCGCCCTGCCAGGCGATCACCTCCCGGTACTGCTCCCTGCCGCAGCAGCTCCAGGATGAAGTGCCAGAGCTGGATCTGCCGCGAGCCCGGGCTCGACTCCGGCTTGTACGCCCAGTCCGGGAAGGCGAACCCTGCGGGGGCAGCGCCGCTGGGGGGCCGGGCCGGGACCCCCGGCCCGGGGGGGGCGTCCCCGCGACGGGGCCCCGCGACGGGTCCCGGTGACACCAACGCAGCCGGGCCAACGTCCCCGCGCGTCCCAGTGGCGGCGGGGAGCCCGGCGCGACACCCCCGCGGGTCCCGGGTGGCAGCGGGGCGCCGGTGGGGCGCCCTGGACCGTGTCCC